>NW_023237804.1:0-215 GCF_002007445.2 Ailuropoda melanoleuca | reverse complement strand
AATGGAACGAAAAGGCCCAAAACACGTCCGTCAGAAACAACACCGTACAGGGACTGTCTTAGCACTATCATCACCCTTCGTGAATAGGGAAACATGAGGGGAAGTGGTCGCGGAAGCCTGACTAGAGTGCCCCATAGTGGTCTGTGAGTCACCACACAGTCAGGGAAATATCAACGATCATCATCTCTCGTGAGTAAGGGAGCATGAATGAAAAG
>NW_023237803.1:378-738 GCF_002007445.2 Ailuropoda melanoleuca | reverse complement strand
CAAACATTTCATTGGAAGCGGGTTTTGGCCGAATTGACTTTCTTAGTGCTGGGTTCGTCGAGTTTCATTCATGGTACCAAAACACCTTGAATCCTGTTCTACCTTCCATAAGTCCGTCGTGATTTGAAGGGCTTTCCCATCACACTTTGTTTCTTGGTTCTAAGGGCTGGATCCTCCCCAGGCCCCTACACCCAATGTGGAATCAGGGTCCCCAGTGAAAAGGCTGCTGTTCGCTGGAGGTGTTTTCCTGGACGCTCTGCTTTATTACCAATGAGAAGGGCGCTGAGTCCTCGAAAATCCTGAACCTTTTCATTCATGCTCCCTTACTCACGAGAGATGATGATCGTTGATATTTCCCTG
>NW_023237803.1:0-269 GCF_002007445.2 Ailuropoda melanoleuca | reverse complement strand
GTGCTAAGACGGTCCCTGTACGGTGTTGTTTCTGACGGACGTGTTTTGGGCCTTTTCATTCAATTGCCGCCAGCAGTTTTGACAGGATTTCCCCAGGGAGCAAACATTTCGTTGGGAGCGGGTTTGGGCCGAATTGTCTTTCTCAGTGCTGTGTTCGTCGTGTTTCACTCATGGAACCAAAGCACCTTGATTCCTGTACCACATTCCATAAGGCCGTCGTGACTTCAAGGGCTTTCCCCTCACACTTTGTTTCTTGGTTCTAAGGGCTG
>NW_023237802.1:0-1119 GCF_002007445.2 Ailuropoda melanoleuca | reverse complement strand
TCCCCCTGCTTGTGTTCCCTCTCTCGCTGGCTGTCTCTGTCAAATAAATAAATAAAAATCTTAAAAAAAATTAATAAATAAAAAAAATTAAGGAAATTAAAATGCCAACTTTGGCTGGAGGGGAAGTTGGGGAGGGGAGAAGAGCAGAGGGTAGGGATACTCTCCCCATGCTGGGTTTTGTGACCATAAGGGAATCTGTCTGCCAAAGGGCCAATATCCCCGCCTAGATTTTTTTTTTTTTTATAATCACAATCTACAAAAAGTGCTTCTAAAGTCCCCTCCAAATATCTGGAATCTTCACGACAGTCTGAAGGCTGTGCATTTCCTGGCTCTGCTCAGACCTCACCTCCCATTGCCATCTCCTTCATTCCTGCCTCCAGCCATAATGTCCCCACACTGTTTCTCACACCACCAGGCATACTCCCACCCCAGGGCCTTTGCACCATCTGGTCCCCTCCACAGGGAAGCCTTTCCGGGGACTATCTAGGGAGGCCCCCTACCCCACCACCTGGCTCCACTGTCACCCTTGACCTTCCTTGTCACCGCTCCAGCCTGTGAGCTCTGTGAGTGCAGGCTGAGCCTGTGCCCTCCGTGACTGGGTCCTTGGCACAGGGCACACGCTTGTTCCCTGAATGCTGCTGTTGGTGTTAGGATGTGGATGCGATGATATTGGGTGCTTCTCTGTGTTTATTCACACTGACCATTTAATGAGAGGGACTCGTGAGGAAACTGTGGTGAGGTCATGCACCCAAGGTCACGGGGTAGCGCCCAAGGCTGACCCCGGCAACCTGGTCCTTCCACGTTAAGAGTCGGGTGTCAGTCGGATGGCAGTCCATGACACGGAGCCTTCCCTTTGGGAGGGAGCCAGGAGCCAAAAAGCCTTTGTGCAGCGCTGAATGAACAAATCCCTCTCAAGAGGGATACGTAATACGGAATATGGAAAAAAATAACATGTGAAGATGCATAGTATTGCACTGCTGAATTACACTGGGTGAACTCTCTAACCACCTTTCCCTGAGCCTCTGAGCATAGCCAGTCATTCTACACTTGGTTTTTAAAGAGCGAGAACAAATGCAAGTGGGGTGGGGGGGGGTGCAGAGGGAGAGGGAGATTCTTAAG
>NW_023237801.1:0-1119 GCF_002007445.2 Ailuropoda melanoleuca | reverse complement strand
CTCTCTCACTGGCTGTCTCTATCTCTGTTGAATAAATAAATAAAATCTTTAAAAAAAAAATTAAAAAAAATTTGAAGTTGTACGTATCTTAAATTAGTAATGTTATGTAACTAACTAATAATTCATTTCCCTTCCTCGTTCCTAGAAACATTTTCGGATCTTTCTCACAATTTCAGTGAGATAATTTTGGGGTTTTTGCAGTTATTACATATAACAATATATTACATATAACAAGAAGTTTCTGTTTTTGTGAGGGTTTTTTTGTTTGTTTTTTCTCTGTCTGATCCTCCTGTAAATGTCCAGTGCCTTTTGGTTTCATAATTTGGAGGTGGTGACTTCTTGTTCCCAAGCCCTACTGCAGTCCCAAGATTCTTTAATCACTTGAACGTTTGAAATGCTTTGAGAAACATTTATTGAAGTATGTGAGCCAGTCAACTAAGTGTTTTTGCAACCTCCTTTTCATAACATTGAGTTCTGTATGTAGCCTTATATTTGGCCATAGAAACTTCGCACCAAACACTTGTCATCAACTCCTTGAAGACAAGTGACTGGTTTAAGTACCCTCTGTACTACTAGACAAGGAGTGTAGATCCCAGGACTAACTTTATGTATCCTCTTCTTCCTAAACTTCTAGGAATGCAAAACCTACCTTGGTAGTGCCCTTTGCCTTCCTTCTTTTTTTTCTTTATCCTCAATATCCCTTTCTCGTAATTATTGCAGCAATTGTACCTAGATTCTAAATTGGTAAGGAAAGGTATGTATAAGTACATTAGGATACCTGCACTTTGAGTAAGATAAGCTGAGGTTGGGGAGAAATCACAGAACTCCCCTCAATTTATGCAGTGTGCTTTACCTTCCCAGAAGGGAAGCAGATGAAGGTACAGTCCTTCCAGGTTGAAAGTTCTTGGCAAATCACATTTTTTATTCCCTGAGTTCTTATTTATAGAGCACTTGCTATTGGCTTCTTTTTCTTCCTTTTCAATACTAAAAATTGTCCTGCTTTTTCCTCTATTATTCTTATTTTTCTTTTTTTTTTTTTAAAGACTTTATTTATTTGACAGAGAGACAGCCAGCCAGAGAGGGAACACAAGCAGCGGGAGTGGGAGAGGAAGAAGCAGG
>NW_023237800.1:0-1119 GCF_002007445.2 Ailuropoda melanoleuca | reverse complement strand
TTCTGTCGCCCACAGAGGACAGTTTGCTCCCTTCAGCAGCAGACTCTCAGAGCCCCTCTCCACCTCTGCTGAGCCACCCTCTCCACCCGGGTCTCTGAAGGACACTACAGATTGGCAAGCCCACAGGATTCAAAGGAACCTCAAAAATTATTTACTTCCACCAGTTACTTAATCTGGGCATCCTTCTTCAGCGGATCCGACAGGTGGCCTGACAGCAGACACGTTACTGCCAATGCCCTCATACTGAGAGAAGAGAGCACAGGCGGGGAGGGAGGTCTGTGTTGCCCTCACAGACCAGAAATGGACTCGGAAATGGACTCGGAGCGCAATGTTCCTCCCTTTGGCACAATAGGTTTTGTAAATTATGAGGAAGTTGACAAATGCATGATGTTTGTAATAACAAGTGTTCTTTCAGGGTGAGAAAAACCACAGCTCCTTGGACAAGTGCACTTTTACTCATTAGGTCACCTTGCTCGGTCTCCTGTCTCATGCCTAATTGGCGTCTGGGTGCTCCGGAGACTGCAGCGGCGGGAGCCTAGCGCGTCTTTCCCAGGTCGTGTCCCCGCTCTCCAGCACCAGCGTCCCCTGCCACCACTCCCTTCCACCCCCTCCCGCGAAGCGTCACCTGTAGCAGTTTCTGTTGGAGGACGGTGTTATCCCGGGGGTCTGTGCGGTTGCCCGTGCGGAGCTTGAGGGGGCGGTAGACGCAGCAGGCCGTGAAGCAGATCACGTAGAGCGCGTACACGGCGCCCAGAACGTAGAAGTACCGCTGCCCGTATTTCTTCCACTTGAAGCTCACCAGCTGCTTCACTGGGGTCTGCTCCAGGATCTGGCGAGCCTGCCACGGAAGGAGAGCACAGGTGGGGGTGACCAGCATGGGGAGGAGTGCAGGACTTCCCACCGGGTCTCGGAGGGCAGCGCACTAGCAGCGCCATCGTCTTTCATTCGGTTAGACAGCCGCTTCAGTTACAACTGGTGAATCTCCACCCTACGCTGAGCCCCGTGCGGGTGCTGCAGGGGGACTTTCACAGAAACACAGGGCCCTGGAGCACCGATGAAGTTTTGAGGGATGAACAGCGGTTAGTGGAGCGAAAGGGGGGAGCTAGAGAAGATCTTTCC
>NW_023237799.1:0-1119 GCF_002007445.2 Ailuropoda melanoleuca | reverse complement strand
GGGACAAAAAAAAAAAAAAAAAGTAGAAATCTTGTTAGTCAAACCAAGTGTCAGGACTTAAATTTCAGTGACTCGGTTTGGGGTATTATTTTCCTGACTCAATTTATGAGAATTACCGTGCATTTTAGGTTACTTATAAAATCATTAACGATTTGGCTGGAGGGGGGGAAATGGGGCTGGTTTCCTACACTCTTACTGTGTAAGCCGAGAGTACTGTAGGAAGTTGGTACCTGGTCACTCCACTTGACCAAGAAGTAGTCACAACTTGTATTTTCTTGAAAGTGTTGTTTGCCTTTAATGATACTTTAGGAATGATTTTTCCATAGAAACCAAGTCAGACACGAAGTCTAGGTCTTAGGGTTACTCCACCAAAGACAATTTAACTAATAAGCAAGTGAGCCGTTGTTTTTATGGAAAACATGAGGACACAACTCCCGCCGTCCGAGGTGGAGAGGAAATCTTAGCTCGGCAATGAGAAAGAACACCCAGCCCGAGCTTCTTCAACTCAGCCTACCCCCATTAACTAAAGTGCCTCAGGAGGAGAAGAGCACGTGCATCTTTCCGACAGGACCTTGGGTCACAGGCAGGGCTGGAACGCACTTCGGAGGTCTCAGAGGAACTAGGTCATTTGGAATTTATTCTTGAATAAATATTCTCATTAGTGCTAAATTTTATAGACAGTGTTCACAGACAGTATTGATGTTCTTCAATACCGTCGAGCAGTGATTTGAAAGGAATTAGTTCATGCTACTATTTCCACTCCTTCAGCAGCAAATTCTATCCTTGCAAACAAAGGCTTGGAAGCACGCTCAAAGGCAGTCTGCTCGCGGCCACTGAAGATAAGGGAAAGAGAAGCTAGTTTCTGCTTGGAAATCTAGGAGATCTGGGATACCATTTTGGAATTCCCATTGGAACAGGATGTCTTCTGACGTTGCTCTCTGACTTCAATGTGTCAACACCTGAAGGGAGGTACCAGCCATGGTGAAAGTTTTAGGGGTTTGGCGTAAAGTCTCTTTCAGTGTGCTTTGCTCCCCATCCACATAGACAACAAGGCCGTTGCAGATCTCACATGCCATATACAAACGCCGTCAGAGACACTCAGATGATGTGGACATTCGT
>NW_023237798.1:0-1119 GCF_002007445.2 Ailuropoda melanoleuca | reverse complement strand
GTAACCCTGAGAAAAACCTCGGGAGCTCTCAAGGGAGGAAGAAAGTGCCCAGAGACCCTGTCCTCGGCCCCCTCTCCTCCCCCACATGTGTGGAAATCGGGGCACTCCCGTGTCCCCAGGTGAGCAGGGGCCCTGTCCAGGTGAGGAGGCCGGCGGGAAGGGCAGGCCCATTTCGGAAAGAGCGGAGCTTGATGGGAACGGCAGTCTGCCTGTCTTGAATCAAAAAAATAAGCAAAACCACAACTCCATCCGAAGGCATGTACAAGGCTGACCGTTCATAAGTGAATTTCCCTCAGCTTTCTTCTATTTATCTTTTGTATTTAAGGCCTAGTTAATTGACATACAGTTCAGTGTTGGCTCAGGAGCAGAGTTCAGGGTTCGGCAGTTCCATCTAACACCCGGAGCTCATCACACCAAGTGCCCTCCTCGACGCCCATCCCCCATCTAGCCCGTCCCCCACTCCCCTCCCTCCATCAACCCTCAGTTTGTTCTCTATCCTTAGAGTCTCTCAGGATTTGTTTCCCCCTCTCTCTTTTTCCCCCTCCTGGATGTTCCCCCATTTTCTTTCTTAAATTCCATAAATGAGTCAGATCATAGGGTATTTGTCTTTCTCTGACTTATTTCACTCAGCATCATACACTCTAGCTCCATCCAGGTCATTGCAAACGGCCAGATTTCATTCTTTCTGACGGCTGAGGAATAGTCCATCATATCTAGTTCATACATAGATATGTGTATATATGTATATACACAACGTCTTTGTGCATTCATCAGTCAACGAGCATCTGGGCTCTCTCCATAATTTGACTGTTGTTGATAAGGCTGCTATAAACATCAGGGTCCATGCACTCCTTCGAATGTGTATTTTTTAATCCTTTGGGTAAATACCTAGTAATGCAATTTCCTCAGCTTCTTTTTAAAGTCAGTCGGCAAAGGGGAAAAGAAGAGAGAGAGACAAACGAAGAAGCCGACTCTTAACGACAGAGAACGCACTGCTGGTTATGGGGGGGGGGTTGGTGGGGAGGAGTGAGGGGGAAATCAATGACAGGGATGAAGAAGGGCACTGGGGATGATCAGAGGCTGATGCGTGGAAGTGTTGAGTCACTATCTTGTGTGCCT
>NW_023237797.1:0-1119 GCF_002007445.2 Ailuropoda melanoleuca | reverse complement strand
CCCCTGCTGTGTTCCCTCTCTCGCTGTCTCTCTGTCACATAAATAAATAAATAAAATCTTAAAAAAAAAACCCAAAACGCATGCTGGAGATGCGGTTGGCCCTGCAGCCTGGCTTCAGTGTTAGATGCTTAGAGCAGAGCTCCCCCCGATACCCAGACCTGCAGTCTAGAGCAGAACTGCCTCAGCCCACCTGGGCTGCATGAGAAAATAATACATGCTGCTTGTTGTGCCACCGAGATTTGGGGATCATTTTCTTTACATGAAAAGCTGACTCACATTTAAGGACACAGGAAATGCTCACTTTTGGAAGAGAATACTAGCAATAGCGTGGATCGGGGGTGGTAGAGGGAGGGCAAGGACTGAATCTCGGGCCAGGTTAGAGCTCCAGAGAGATGATCAGCAGTGAGTTTTGGAAGAGATCTATGGCCTTCTGAAATCACCCATTTCTCCATTTTCCAAATTGGCCTTAATGAATTTCCAGCCTATCCTCTGCATCTTTCTTTGAGGGTTCTTAAAGTTGCTTGTTTGTTTGCAGTGTGTAAAGTGTTGTCATCCAATATCCTTGGGGACAGTGAGCGGGAGTGGAATTTGGGTTCCCTTGGAGTGCCCTGACTTAGTTGATCATGTTTTTCAGAATTCTATTTGCAAGTTTAGAAAATTACCACACACAGTTCACCATATGGTACAACCGAGTTTGCTAAGGGGACTATTGTATTTGAAAAATCAAAAACACTCACTAAATTCCCAAACCTCCCTTTTTTCCTCTACTGTCATGGTTTCCATGGCTACATTTCACAGCTCCGTGTTACATCTTAAATGTAAATGATTTCTACTGAAAAACACTATATAGAATTTTCAGACAGAAGAAAGTGAGAGAGGTTTGCTCGTCCAGGCAAATGGTATGTGCTGATTTCCACAACTCTGTCTGGGATTGGGTACAACACAAATGAGATTTTTTAAGGCATGGTTTCTCAAGTTTTTAAGATGGACGTGTGACAGGCGAGAGATGTGGGAGACACAGAACTTCCGGGGGCAGATAGGGGTTGGTGACAGCACCCTTGTACGTGGTCAGTTAGGTTCTCGTACCTCCTAATGGCCCTTAAAATAGCCCACTACTCT
>NW_023237796.1:0-1119 GCF_002007445.2 Ailuropoda melanoleuca | reverse complement strand
TTTAAATTTTTTTTTTTTTTTTTTAAAGAATGAGTAGGGTAAGGAGCAGAGGGAGAGGGGTAAGCAGACTCCATGCTGGGCATAGAGCCCAATGTGGGGCTTGATCCCACAACCCTGAGATCATGACCTGAGCCGAAATCAAGAGTCTGCCACTTAATCTTCTAAGCCGCCCAGATGCCCCAGTACTTTAAATCTTTAAGTCCTCGTCTTTGGGTCCCAGTTTGCAATGATAAGGCAATGATGAAGTGCCACGTAACATCTGTTCCAGAAGCTATTGAAGAAATATTGATCAGAAAGTATTGTCAGCTGAAGCTTCTTCTTTTGGAAATGGGGTGAATGTACTGGTTTGAGCTCTGTTCACAGCTTGAGGTGAGAGTTTGAGGGTGGAAGTCTGAAAGAGAGGGCTTTGGCAAAAAACCCCTTCAGTCCCCTGGCTTCAATGTGGTATCATTTCCTGAGATGGCGACGGTGGAAGGAATGGTAGTCGGACAAAGATACAACATGATTTTGGACAAGTGTGAGATGTCTTGTGGAATGTGCAAATAGGGTAACAATAGCTGGTTCAAGAAGGGACTGGGCTGAAGATGTAATGTTGCAGTTGTAGGATTTAGAGCTGGGTAGGTGAGATTGTCCAGAAAGAAGAAAAGAAGCAAGTGAAGGGGGAAAGTAGTTGTTTTTATCATTGTTTCTCTTTTAAATAGAGTAAGTTTATTATGTTAGCATACTGATGGGAAGCAGTAGTGAGGGAGAGGTTGAAGAAACAAAGGCTGGAAGGAGAGGTCTGAGAGGGAAGAAGGGACATGAGTTAGAATATGTGGAGAAGGGTTGGCTTGTGTTTGGCCAAAGGACACTATCGATTCATTGATTGATTGTAGCAGAAGGGAAGAGGAAAGCCTGCGGATAAATAGATGCAGATAAATTTATAGTCACAATTACAGAAAGTTCAAGGTTCCCATCTTAGGACTCAGGAGCCAAATGTCCTTTTGGTGCTTAAGACTACCCAGTGTCGTTGTTTTCTGCAGCTATGCAATAAGCAGAGTTCATATTTATATGATTTTTTTTAGCAGAAAGGGGATCCTTCCTATATTGTTGGTGGGAATGCAAGTTGGTACAGCCACT
>NW_023237795.1:0-1119 GCF_002007445.2 Ailuropoda melanoleuca | reverse complement strand
GGGGGGTCTCAGCCCAGAGGGGCTCGGCTGGGAACCGGGTCTCAGCAGGAACTCCCCCAGGACTTGTGTCTGTTAGCCTCTTTTCTCCTCCTCCTCCTGGAGGCTGACCACGCCTCACCCAGCCTCGAGGCAGGCGTGGACACCCCAGCGCTGCGGTGAGCATCTGGCTGAGCTGGAGTTTGGACCCCAGGCCCACGTCTCAGGAGCTGAGCCCATGGCTCCGAGCCAGGGCTGGAGGGGACGCCTGGCAGGGGCCTCTGTGTGTCCAGCACCCTGTGCCGGCCAGCCCGGGGAGGCTCTTCAGGGCCTCTGCTGACACCTGTTGGGAGAAGGTGGCTACCTCGGCCTCTTCTGTTGCCTGAACAGACCCCCACCCTCAGAAGACGAGCCCTGGAGACCTGGGGCCAGCCTCAGAATGGGGTGGAGGCTAGATATGGGTCCAGGTGGGCTTTGTTTGGGATATAAGTGGTGGGACTTGTTACTTGCCCTTTAGAAATGGGATGTTTCAGACCCAAATGTCTGGCTTCCCTTAAATTCTAAAGCCTTGGCGGACAAGGCCACAGTCTTGAGAGGCGGGGGGTGGCAGGGCCCCAGTGTAGTCCAGTGGGCATGCTTCACGTGTGCTCCCCACCTGGTCTCTCTGGGGCCTGGTTGATGCCCTGCCCAAGGCCAGGGTCACAGGCAGTGGAGACCAGTGGCTGCGGGTGGGGGCTGGCGCAGGTGGCCTGGGGCTCAGTTTTACTGTGGTTGCTTCTTGGCCAGGGACCTCAGCTGCTGGGGTCCTCACTGAGTTGGGGACAGCAGCGGCCTCCCGGAGGGGCCTAGGGCAGAGTCTCGCCCAGACTGAGGAGAGGGGTGTGGAGGGGATGCAAGGGCAAGTGAGGGGGGCAGAGAATCAAGGGGATGAGGGCTCGAGCAAAGGTGCGAAGGAAGGGAAGGAGTTAGCCACACCGAGGGAGAAAGACCCCCAAGGTGCGTGCAAGCTCCAGCAAGGGAGCCCTGGCGGGAGGGGACAGCGGCACTCTCAGAATCCTGGGCACATGGCAAGTGTCCTGTAAGCGATGTTACCATTGCACAAAACTGGTGGCCAGAGACAGACTCGTGCCTTTTTTGTAGAAA
>NW_023237794.1:0-1119 GCF_002007445.2 Ailuropoda melanoleuca | reverse complement strand
GTGGAATCCAACAAGTGACCATCAACCAAAGTCTGCTGTCACCACTCAATTTGGAGATTGATCCCGAAATCCAGAAAGTGCGAACCGAGGAGAGGGAGCAAATCAAGACACTCAACAACAAGTTTGCTTCATTCATTGACAAGGTCCGATTTCTGGAGCAACAGAACCAGATGCTTCAGACCAAGTGGGACTTCTTACAGGAACATGGCCAAAAAGGCGGCAGCAAGAGGGACAACCTGGAGCCGATGTTTGAGGCATACTGCAACAACATGAGGAGGCAGGTGGAAAGGCTGACATCAGATCGGAGCCGCCTGGATAACGAGCACCGCAACATGCAGGATCTTGTCGAGGATTACAAGAACAAGTATGAAGATGAAATCAACAAACGCACAGCTGCAGAGAATGAGTTTGTGGTGCTCAAGAAGGATGTTGACAGCGCCTTCATGACCAAAGTGGAGCTGAATGGAAAAGTGGATACTCTGACTGACGAGCTCCAGTTCTACAAGTCGTTGTACGATGCGGAACTCACAGCGATGCAAGGACAGATGTCGGACACGTCTGTTATCCTGTCTATGGACAATAACCGGTCCCTAGATCTGAACAGCCTCATCGCTGAAGCCAGAGCACACTACGAGGATATCGCCAACAAGAGCCGAGCAGAAGCTGAGTCTACCTACGCAAGCAAGTTTCAACAGCTCCAGGCAGCGGCTGGACAGCATGGAGACCATCTGAAGAGCAGCAAGACTGAGATATCCGAGTTGAACAGAACAATCCAGAGATTTAAGGCAGAAATTGAAAGTGTGAAAAAACAGTGTGCCAATCTGCAGACTGCCATCGCAGAGGCCGAGGAGCGTGGAGAGCTTGCCCTGAAGGATGCCAGGAAAAAGCTGGCTGAATTGGAGGCTGCTTTACAGAAGTGCAAGGAGGAAATGGCTCGTCAGCTGAAGGAGTACCAGGATCTGATGAATGTCAAGATGGCCCTGGACCTTGAGATCGCCACCTACAGGACCCTACTGGAGGGAGAAGAGTGCAGGATGTCTGGACAAATCCAGAACACAGTGAACATCTCTGTGGTCAGCAGTGGCACAAGCTACAGCTCTGTAGGAGGAGAAGGTGCCT
>NW_023237793.1:0-1119 GCF_002007445.2 Ailuropoda melanoleuca | reverse complement strand
TACTGTGTTTATTGTGTGTGGATTTTTTTAATGTCAACATCCAAAGATATCCTTCTGCATCCTTATGCGACTTGACAATATGCATAACCTAATGCTTTCCTTAATTTAGCATCATTTTACAATGTCCAGCTGCGGTATTTGCAGCGAATATTGCCATTCTCAAACATCACGTTGGTTTTTGATAGTCTTAAAATTGAGATTGTTGCTATATTACAATATGAAGAGAACTTCAAAAAGAAAGACTAACTGATTTTAGTTAATAAGATGAATTCATTAGAAAAACGTAAATACACATGCTGATGATGGAGGAAAGGGTATGGAGATGATGCTGAAATTTGTCAGAAAAAAAAACAGTATCTTGGAAACTCAATGGTGACTGACTACATTATAAATAAGTTCTAGAATCAGACACATTTTTGTGACATCCTGGGTCTACTACTTAATAGCTCCACAACTTTTGGGAAGTGACTCTTTCTTTGTAAGCCTCAACTGCAACATTACTAAAATAAAGAGAATTCCTTAAGACCATTTTTTTGATAATCGAATTAACATTTTTTCTGGAATAGATGAAGCAAATAATAAATGACAGTTTTTATTACTGACTACCATTATAGATCTAAGTGCCCTATGAAATGTGACTGTAGCTAAGATATTGAAATAGCTTTGTTTAAATTAGCTATTTTGAAATAATCAAAAATAGTTGTTTCTCTAAAGTCCAGGCATTAGCATTCATATTAAATTTTCTATTTTTGCTAACATACAAAGAAAAATGACATAGTTTTTTAACTAGTCTACATTATACTTAAGGCAGTAGAGCAAAGCATAAAAATCCAACATACTCCAATGGGAAAACAGTCAATTGTCAGAGGGAATAACTGCAAAGAAATGCAGAGATTGGCAACGATCTTAGAAGAGCCGGGGAAACAAATACATATGAGATAGTTATTTTTAAAAGGGAGAAAAACAAAATCATGTTCACAGCCAAAAGTTAGAGTGCAATAAATTGAAAAGAAGAGAGATAAAAAGAGAAAATAGTTTTCACTAGTAGATCTTTGAAAGTAAAGTGTTTTTTCATCTACTACTTTCATTACAAACTAACATCAACCCTTGAGCGCCTCA
>NW_023237792.1:0-8961 GCF_002007445.2 Ailuropoda melanoleuca | reverse complement strand
ATCCTTACCGATTTTCTGCTTGTTTGAGCTATAAATTACTGAAAGAGGCATGTCAAAGTCTCCAAATATAATAGGGAACTTGTCTATTTCTTGTTTCACTTCTGTCAGTTTTGCCTCAAGTTTTGATGCTGTGCCGTTAGATCCATATATATTTGCAATTGTTATTTCTTCTTGTATACTTACCCTTTTGTCATTATTAATATCCCTATTTATCCCTGGTAATTTTCCTTGTTGTGAAGTCTACTTTGTCTGAAATTAATATTGCTACCCCACCTCTCATTTGATTGCTTTTAGTATGGTATGTATATATGAGTCTTCATGTTTGAAGGGGATTTCTGGTTGACAACAAATAGTTGGGTCTTATTTTTAATCCACTCTGACAATCTCTGCCTTCAAATTGGTGCATTAATATTATATGTATTAATGTATATACAATGTATATAAAATGTATATACAAACACATTTGAAATGATTTGAGAATATAGGTGGATTAATATCCACCATGTTTGAAAATGTGTTCTATTCATTGCATTTTTTAAAAAAAAAATTTTCTCCATCTTTTTCAGCTGTTTTTTTTTTTTTAAGATTGTATTTATTTATTTGACAGAGAGACTGCCAGCGAGAGAGGAAACACAAGCAGGGGGAGTGGGAGAGGAAGAAGCAGGCTCATAGCGGAGGAGCCTGATGTGGGGCTCGATCCCAGGATGCTGGGATCACGCCCTGCCGAAGGCAGACGCTTAACGACTGAGCCACCCAGGTGCCCCTTGCTCTCTCTGGTTTTAACTGAGCATTTTATATGACTCTATTGTATCTCTTAGTATATCAATTATAATTCTTTCTTTTAAATCAGTGTAGGTTTATTCGATATTTTTAAAAAATTATTATGTTCAGTTAGCCAACATATAGTACATCATTAGTTTTTGATGTAGTGTTCCAATGGTTCACTAGTTGCATATAACTCCTTAAAAAGTTTTTAGTGATTTCCCTAGACTTTCCAATACACGTTTTTAACTGTCTAAATTCACCTTCAAGTAATTTGATAGCACTTATGTGTAGTGCTTGCCGGTACCTTAGAATATTCCCACTTTCTCCCTCCCATCCCTTATGACATTGCTGTCATTCATTTCATTTATCTTTAGGCTAAAATTACTCGATACTTTGTATCTATTATGACTTGGAACAAACAGTTGTCTATTAGATGTATTAAGAGTATTTTGAATTAAAAAGTTGTATTTTACTTTCATTTATCGCATCTCTGCTCTTCCTTTCTGATGTAGGTCTGATTTTTTGGACATACATAATTTTCCTTATCAATGAAAAATATCTTTCACATTTCTAGTAAGGCAATTTATTGATGATGAAATGCAACAGTTTTTGCCTGAGAAAGCATTTGTTTCTCTAACACCTCTGAAGAGTAATTCTTTTGAATACAGAGCGCTAGAATTGTAGGGTTTTTCCTTCAACATTTTAAATATTTCACCCTACGTTCCTCTTGCTGGCATGGTTTCTAATGAGAAATCCAATGTAATTCTTACGTTTCTATACAAGTAAGATGTTTATTTTCCTCTGGCTTCTTTTAAGGTTTTCTCTATCTTTAGTTTTCAGCAATTTGAATATGATATGCCTAGGCATAGATATACTTTTATATTTATCCTGCTTGGTGTTCTCTGCGTTTCTTGCATCTGTGGTTTGGTGTCTGCCATTAATTTTGAAATATCCTCAGATATTGCTTCAGATATTTCTTCTACTCTGTTCTCTTTTTATTCTCCTTCTGATATTCCAATAACTTATGTTACACCCTTTAAAATTGTCTCATAGTTGTTGTATAATCACTTTTAATTTTTTTCCATTATTTTTCTCTTTGCATTTCAGTTTTATGAAGCTTCTTTTGACATATTTTTAAGCTCACCGATTCTCTCCTTGGCCTTGTGCAGTCTACTGATGAATCTGTCAAATGCATTCTTCATTTCTGTTACTTTCTTCCCCCCTTGAATTTCCTTTCAATTCCTTCTTAGGGTTTCCATCTCTCTGCTATATTCACAACTCTTTTTTGCATGTTTCTACTTTTGCCATTAAAGCTCTTAACACTGTAATTATAGTTACTTTAAATTCCCTCTCTGAATATTTTAACATCATTATTGTATCTGAGTCTGGTTCTGATGTTTTGTGTCCTTAGGCTTTGTTTTCCGTATTCTTGGCTTTTGGTTTCTCTTGTGATTTTTTTGTTGCTGTTGTTGAAAGCCAGACATGTTGTATATGATGACAGAAACTAAGGTAAATAGGCTGAACACCGGAGAGAATTTGTTAGTCTAGCAAGGAGTTTGGCTGTTTCGAATGTTTACTGTTAACTGTAATAACCAGAGGCTTCAAATTTCTCTATTTTCCTTGATTTTGTCTTCCCTCTTTATGTGGGATTCTCTAAGTATTCCTCTTTCTTTAAAGAGAGTTTATAACTTGTAGCCCTTTCAGCTTTAATTCAGTGCTAGTATGCTGAGGACTTGTTGGGGTGATGATCAGGTGTAGGGGAAGGAAAGCATTTTATAATCTTAAGATTCTCAGACTTTTAGTGACCCTGTGTGGAGATGACCTTCACAAGTATTTCTCCAGCAGTATCTTTTTTTTTTTTTTTTCTACTATGTTAGTAAGACATGAAGTCTGGCAGGGAGTGGAGTGGGATGGATATCCTTCCCCAGCTGGGATGAGGTTCTGGTAAGGTCTTCTTCCCTAGAGAATAGGCCTTTGAAGGGAAAATGCTCTGGTCATATTACATAGTGAATATTCTTCTGCTCTCCTTGCCTAAACCACAGGAAGATCTTTCTCAGCTCCTTGCTTTAGAACTTGGTGGGGTTTCTTGATGTAAAACTCAAGAAATTGTGATGCCTCTAGGAGAGACGGGCTCTAGGAGTTTCTCCCCCTCCTGCTTATCCACACTTAGCCTCCAGCAGTTTGTCAAAAGTATCGTTTAAGTGTTTCCAACAGGTAAGGAGATCTCCCTCAGTTGTGTATCTCTGGATTTGTCTATCTCCAGATTTCAGGACAGAAGCTTGCTCTGCAATCTCAGTTCTCTGATGGGTCCAAGAAAAGTCATTTATTTTGTTAGATTTTTTTCTTATTTTAAGGATGAGGGTGATGATTCCAAGCTCTGTACATGTGGAGCTGATACCAGGGTTTTATAATATATCTTTTTTATGGACAAAAAAATTCTAATTTTAATGTCTGCTCATTGATCTTTTCTATCTTGTTAACACTTTATTATGTAATAAATCTGTCTATGCAAATCATTTTCTCTCATGTTATTTACTTCCACACTTAGATTTAGAAGCTATCAGGACTTGATTTTGTGTATTGTGTGAGGTAAGGGTTAAGATTTTTTTTTTTCCTATGTGGATATCCAATTGAACAAGGACCATTTATTGAAAAGATCGTTTTTCTCACTAAATTTTATTGATGCTTTTATCACAAATCAAGTAACTCTACGTATTTGAGTCTCTTTTTCAAAAGCTTTCTATTTTGTCATTTTGGTTCATGTATCTATCCCTGCATTATTACTTTGCTATCTTCTTGATTTTTATCTTTATAATAACATTAATCTGATATGTTCCCCAGATTTGAAATTCCTCTTTTCGATTACCTTGACTATAGATCATCTGCAGGCTAAAATCAATTTTAGAAATATACTTGTCAATTTCCACCAACCTCCCCCTGCCCCAAACAAACAAAAAAAATCTGCTGGAAATTGTATTGGGCTTGCATTGAATGTATAGATCAATTCGTTGAAAACCAGTATTTCTACAGTACTAAATCTTTCATGCCAGAAATTTATCTCTCAATATTTAGAACTTCTTTCCAAAAAACACTATATTACCTTCTACAAAGCAATAGCACATGTCTGTGGTTAGATTTACACCTTATTTGATGATTTAATACTACTATTATGGGAAATTTCATTTTGTAATGTATTTATTGGTGTATCTATAGGAATACTGTTGATTTTTGTATATAGTCTTTGTATTCTGTCTTAAACAGAATTACTGATTTTAATAATTTATCTAAAAATTCTTTTAAGATTTTGCATATGCAATGATAACATCTGAAATAATGAAAATTTTATGTCCTCCTTTCCAATCTGTATACCCTATAAGTTCTTTTCCTTTACAGAACTGGATAGAACCTCCTACTTTAAGTATGTTGAATAATTTTCTGTATCACTTGAGATGATCATAAGATTTCTCTTTTTTATTAATGTGATAATTCCACTGATTGATTTTAGAATGTTTTACTAACATTTCTGGAATAAATCTAACTTGGTGGAAATAGATTAGTGCTTTTTTTTTACGTCAGTGGATTGCATTCAAAGATTTTATTTAGGATATCATGAAATAGATTTGACTGTGATTTTTTCCTTCTTGTAACATTCTTGAAGGATTTGTTGACAAGGTTATACTGGATTCATGAAATGATTTGGGAGGAGAACAGTGGAATTGAGCATCTAATATCACACTGGGGCCTCAATAACTGCAGCTGCACCTGAAGCAATTTAAGAATTTGCTCCCCTAGTGGTTAAGACTTGTTTTTAAATTTTAGGCAAGCAAACAAAAATTGAATAGTGAGAAACACTGAGCACCAAATGTATGGTGTAGACATATTATACACTGAGGTAACAATGTCTTCTTTTTTTAAACTTCTAAAGTATTGATTCCAAATACATTTTCTAATGTTGAACCTAACTTGAATTCTTGGAATAAAACAAAGTTCTTTGTTGATGAGTTATCTTTTTATATATTACTGTATTTTGTTTATTAATTATTTAGGATATGACATCAATGTTCATGAGTGAGAGTGGCCATAACTGTCCTTTTATATACTGTCCTTGACTAATTTGGGAACTAGAAGCACATTACTTATAAAATAAAATGTGTGTGGGGGGTGCCTGGGTGGTGGCTCAGTTGGTTAAGTGCTGCCTTTGGCTCAGGTCATGATCCCAGGGTCCTGGGGTAGAGCCCCATGTCAGACTCTAAGCTCAGCAGGGAGGCTGCTTCTCTCTCTCCCACTCCCCCTGCTTGAGCTCGCGTTCTCTCTCTCTCTGTCTCTGTCAAATAAATTTAAAAAATCTTAAATAAAATGAAATTAGGTAGGTTCTGTATTTCAATATTGTTTGAAAACATCTGTGTAATACAGAAACTATTTTCTGTATGTTCAATATAACTTACCCATAAAAGCATCTGGGTCTGATGTTTTTTTTCATTGTTGAAAAAAATTAAACTACTATTTCAATATAGATCTATTTCTTTTTTCCATTTCTGATAATTTATATCATTGTATGAATTTTTTCACCTAATTTTTCAAATATGTTGGCATAACCTTTTCTTACTATGTTTTGTTTACTGTAACATTGTACATTCCTTCCATCTTCTCTCCTTATGACACAGAAAGTGGGATGTGAAGAAGCTCATGAAGCTATTCAAAGTGTCGCAGAACAGTAACAAAGTATTTATAGAAGTTACGATGAAACAACAAAATCTCCACATGAATTTAGAACAGAAAAAGAACAAATAAAAAAGGAGTAGATATGCATGAACTTAGGGATTTATCTGTGAGACATGGTAGAGTGATGTCTGAAAAATTTACAAACCAGTAACACCTTTGGGTGAATGGATTATAAAAGAACAAATATGTGTTAAAAATGAGAGTCATTACCAAAACATTACCTGTAGCCAAAATAGTTCTTAAAGATGAAAATATTGTTTAAAGGAAATCTAAAAACAGACACGAATCTAGGTTAGTAACTGCATAGATGTTTAAACATTTTACGTATTTGTTTAGATTTTTAAAGAGGTAGCAAAACTCTCAAATCATTAGTGAGGCACCACTGCACTGCAGTCATTCTCCTTGTCTTATGCGGAATGAAAATTTGCATTTGAAATGAATCTTGTTTATCATTAAACTAATTTTCCTAGTTTTATTGAGATATAATTAACATACGTGACTGCATAAGTTTAATGTGTACAGCATAATGGCTTGACTTACATATATTGGGAAATAATTACAATAATAAGTTTAATTAGCATCCATCATCTCATACAGATACATTAAAAAGGAAAAGCAAAAAAAGAATTAAACTTTGCTTGTGATACGAACTCTTTTACTCTTAACACTGCTGTATGATATATATAAATGTTGTTAACTATAGTCCACATGCTATATACATCACCAGTGCCTTTTTATCTTATAACTTGAAGCTTACACATTTTAAGGATAGCTCCCCAATTTCCCTTCTCCCCTTCCCTCACTTCTGATAACCACAAACTGATTTTTTTTTTATGAACTTGGGTTTTTTTTTCTGTAGGTTTTTGTTTTTGGATTCCTATATAAGTGAGGTTATATGGTATTCCTTTTCTCTTTCTTTGCCTTATTTCACTTAACTTAAGGTCCTCAAAGTCCATGTATGTTGTCGCAAATGGAAGAATTTTTTTTTTTTATGGCTGAATATTTCACATTGTATATTTCACAACTTCTTTATCCACTGATCTGTCAATGAACACTGAAGTTGTTTCCATATCGTGACTGTGGTGAATACTAGTGCTGTGCACATGGGGGTGCAGATGAAAAGGTTATACCAATATAACTGAATAGTTAGGTGAAATAAAAATTCATAGAATGGTATAAATTATCAGAAATGGAAAAAAGAAATAACACCTCACTGAATGAGTAGTTCACATAATTTCAGATTACTATTTCTATTTCTTTGAATGTATTTCCAGCAGTAGCAGTGCTGGATCATAAAGTAGTTCTATTTTTAAGTTTTTGAGAATACCCTATTCTTTTTTTCTATAGTGACTATACCAGTTTACAATCCCAGCAATAGGGCAAAAGGGTTCCCTTTTCTCCACATCCTCACCAGCATTGGTTATCTCTTGTCTTTTTGATGATGGCCACTCTAACAAGCATAAAGTGGTATCTCATTGTGGTTTAGTTTTGTATTTCCCTAATGATTAGTGATGTTGAGAGTAATGTTGAGTGAAATGCATCTGTTGGCATTTGCATTTTGTCTTTGGAAAAATGCTCAGGTATTTTGCCCATTTTTAAATGGGCAAATTGCTATTTGCTATTGTAGGAGTTCCTTCTATCTTTTAGATACTAACTCCTTATCCACTATGTTTTGCAATTATTTGTTCCCATTCCATTGGTTGTCTTTTTACTTTGTTGATAGTTTATTGTGCTGTGCAGATGCTTTTTTAGTTTGATATAGTCCCACTTGTTTATTTTTTATTTTGTTGCTTGTGCTTTAGGTATCCTATCCAAAATAACACTGTCAAGATCTGTGTTAAGGAGCTTTCTTTCCTGTTTTCTTCCAGAACTTCCATGGTTTCACATTTTACATTTCAGTCTTTAATCTTGAGTTCCTTTTTGTGAGTGGTATAATACAAGTGTCTAGTTTCATTCTTTTTCTTGTGAATATCCAATTATCCCAGCACCATTTATTTCAGACAGTATTTTTTCTCCATTGAGTATTCTTGGAAACTGGTCAAATAGTTGAACATATTTCTTGGGTTTATTTCTGGCTATCAATTTTGTTCCATTGATCTCTATATCATTTTAATGCCAGTACTATACTGTTCCTTTTACCTTTATCGTATTTATTTTTTTAGTTAAAGTATGGCTGACAATGTTACGTTAGTTTCAGGTGTACAACAGTGATTTGACAACTTTATGCCCACCACAAGCTGTAGCCACCATCTGTCACCACACAAGGCTACTGCAATCCCATTGACTACATTCCCTATGTTGTGCCTCTTCCCCATCACTTACTCACTCCATGACCAGAAGCCTGTATCTCCCACTCCCCTTCTCATTTTGCCCATCTTTCACCTCTTCTTCCCCTCACAATCATGTTTGTTCTATTTAGGAATTTGTTTCTGCTTTTTGTTTTTTAAATTCCACATATAAGTGAAATCATAGAGCGCATGTCTTTGTCTGTCTGACTTAGTTCCCTTCACATAATGCCCTCTAGGTCCTTCCATAGTGTTGCAAATAGAAAGACCTCATTCTTTTTAATGGCTGAATAATATTCCACATTTTGTTTTATCCATTCATTTATGGAAGAGCACGTGGGTTACTTTCGTATCTTGGTTACTGTAAATATGATGCTGTAAACATAGGGTGCATGTATCTTTTCAAATCAGTGTTCTCATTTTCTTTGGGTAAACACTCATTAGTGGAATTACTAGAAGAATATATGGCATTTCTACTCTGTACTCTTTGACCAACCTCCGTAATTGGTTGCACAAATTTGCATTCCCACCAACAGGACATGAGGGTTTCTTTTTCTCCATATCCCACCAACACATATTTCTTTCTGGTCCTAGCCATTCCGACAGGTCTGACAGGTCTGGTATCTCATTGTGATTTTGACTTGTATTTCTCTGATGATTAGCCATGTTGAGCATCTTTTCATGTGTCTGTTGGTCATCTATAGGTAGGTCTTCTTTGAAAAAGGTCTATTAAGATCCTCTGCCCATTTCTCAATTGTATTATTACTTGGTTTTGAGTTGTATAGTTTCTATATTTTAGATATTAACCCTTTATCAAATATAATTTATGAATGTCTTCTCCCATTCATAGATTGCCTTATCAATTTTTCTGGTTTGTTTCACTGTGCAAAAGCTTTTTATGTTGGTGTAGTCCTAATNGTCATCTGTTCAAAATTCTTGCCAATACTTACCAGACTTTATAATTTTAGCAATTCTTGTGCCTATCCAGTGGTATCTCACTGTTGCTTTAATTTACATTTCTCTGATGATTAATGGAGTTGAGTAACTCTTCATAGCTTAATAACCATTAGTAAACCTTCTATTGTAAAATGTCTCTTCAACTCATTTGTTCATTATTCTATTGGGTTTTGAATCTTTTTTTTTTCTTTTTTTAAAGATTTTATTTGAGAGAGCGAGCGAGCAAGGGGCA
>NW_023237791.1:0-1341 GCF_002007445.2 Ailuropoda melanoleuca | reverse complement strand
TGTACCAACTTGCATTCCCACCAACAATTTAGGAGGGATCCCCTTTCTCCACATCCTCTCCAGCAATTGTTATTTCTTGCCTTCTCAATTTTTACCATTCTAACTGCCGTAAGGAGGTATCTTAGTGTGGTTTTGATTTAAATTTCCCTTATANGGTATCTCAGTGTGGTTTTGATTTGAATTTCCCTGATGGCTAATGATTTTGAACATTTTTTCATGTGTCTGTTAGCCATTTGTATGTCCTCATTGGAAAAGTGTCTGTTCATATCTTCTGCCCATTTTATGATTTGTTTATTTGTTTCTCACATATTGAGTTTGAGAAGTTCTTTGTAGATCTTGGATACCAGTCTTTTATCTGTAGCATCATTTGCAAATATATTCTCCCATTCCATGGGCTTCCTCTTAGTGTTTTTGACTGTTTGCTTGGCTGTGCAGAAGCTTTTTATCTTGATGAAGTCCCATAAGTTCATTTTCTCTTTTGTTTCTCTTGCCTTTGGAGATGTGTCATGAAAAAGGTTGCTTTGGCCGATGTCGTAGAGGTTGCTGCCTATGTTCTCCTCTAGGATTTTGATGGATTACTGTCTCACATTGAGGTCTTTCGTCCATTTGGAGTTTATTTTTGTGTGTGGTGGAGAGAGTGGTCAAGTTTCATTCTATTGCATGTAGCTGTCCAATTTTCCCAGCGCCATTTATTGAAGAGATTTTTTTCCACTGGATGTTTTTTCCTGCTTTATCAAATTTTAGTTGCCCAAAGAGCCAAGGGTCCATTTGTGGGTTCTCTATTCTGTTCCATTGGTCTATGTGTCTGTTTTTGTGCCTGTACCGTGCTGTCTTTGTGATCACAGCTTTTGTAGTACAGCTTGAAATCTGGCATTGTGATGCCCCCAGCTTTGGTTTTCCTTTTCAACAGTTCCTTGGCAATTCGGGGCCTTTTCTGATTCCATACAAATTTAAGGGCTATTTGTTCCAGTTCTTTGAAAAATGTCCTCGGTATTTTGATCGGGATAGCATTGAAAGTGTAGATTGCTCTGGGTAGTATGGACATTTTAACTATGTTAATTCTTCCAATCCATGAGCATGGAATATTTTTCCATCTTTTTATGTCTTCCTCAATATCTTTCAAAAGTGATCTATAGTTTCTAGGATATAGGTCCTTTACGTCTCTGGTTAAGNATAGATCCTTTACGTCTCTGGTTAATTCCAAGGTAACGTATGGTTTTTGGTGCTATTGTAAATGGGATGGATTCCCTAATTTCTCTTTCTTCAAGAGTCATGTATAGAAATGCAACTGATTTCTGAGCATTGATTTTGTATCCCGCCACATTACTGAATTGCTCTATA
>NW_023237790.1:0-541 GCF_002007445.2 Ailuropoda melanoleuca | reverse complement strand
AATTAGGGACCATTCATTTATTGAGATACAATCTGTTCAGTGATGATTTTTCTCCTGTGGCATTTGGGAAGTAGTATAGACATGAGGACATGTACAACCAACTGAGTTAACAGTGTGTTGTTCAAGTCTAAGAACTGGTTCGCTTTGGATGTAAGCTGGAGCAGAAGAAAATGATGGCAGAACNGAGCAAAAGAAAATGATGGCAGAATGTGACCAGCAGAGAAGTCATGAATAGCTTTCGTAGGAATCGAGAGATAATGAGTAAATCGGAGTTCAGGATCCATAGTAGGATTCCATGGGTTCAAGATCACTTTTATTTCTGTGGACAGTATTGTCCTCTTTTCCCTTTAAAAAAAGTATGATAACATGGCAGCAGCTCTTTCTCCCCATGGGTCCTGTCCCCATGGTTTAATAAAATCACCTTTTTGCGCATACATACACACACACGCACAATATATATATGTATATATAAATAATGATCTCCAGATAGTAACTTTGGTGGTGTATGCATCTCACAAGATCCCATTGCTTCGTGAGGAAC
>NW_023237789.1:0-1119 GCF_002007445.2 Ailuropoda melanoleuca | reverse complement strand
TTTTTCTTTAAAAATTAATATATTTTCATATTACAGTAGATGGACGGGGAAATCCTTTTACTGTGAAGCCACTGAGGTTTCTGCGAAGGGTTGTCCTACCTGTGGGCTTTCTCTGGGTCATTCCACATCAGCGATAGAACTGGGGCTTGGCATTTTTCAAACTGCAGTACAATACAGTTGGACTCCCTCAATAAAAGGTGGAAAAAATGAGTGAGCAGATCACTTTATTTTTATTTTCATTCTTTAAGGTTTTTATTTAAATCCCAGTTTAACATACAGTGTGTAATATTCGTTTCAAGTGTACAATATAGTGATTCAGCACTTCCACACAGCACCTGGTACTCATCACAAGAGCAGTATCGTTTTAGATGGTGGTATATCCAGAGAGACAATGAAGCCAGGTGTTTTGACAGACATTCGCTTAGGGAAGAAGACACAACAGGTTGTCTGTATTTGATTGGATTGTTGGGAAAGACTCTGGGGGAAGGCACAGGGTTTTTGAGAACTGAATTACAAGAAGAATTCAGCTAAGTATAGATTTGGGGTAGAATGTAGTGCATGGAGAATAGCACATGTAACGGCTTTAAGACAAGAGACACCTTGACACAGTCAAATAAAATGCAGGCATAGTAGGACAAGATGAGGCCAGAGATGAGGGCAGCATTCACATCACATGGAGTCCAGTAGGTGATTTTGTGTGCGATGTTTTCATATCAATATAAAAGTCAGTATACACAAGAGAACAGTGGAGTTTGAACATTCAAATATTCAAATACCGGGGGTCTAAAAAGAAATTAAGCTGTGGCAGAAAGAAAGTAGACTTGACAGAAATGACAGCTTTAATAAAATGAGAAACTATAAATGTGAAATGATGTCTTACAGTCCTATCGGTGGTCACATTGTGGTTATCGTAATAGAGAATGAAGAAAAAGGTTTATGAACCCTTTTGTAGGCTGACAATTTATTTTAAATTGGTCTTCAACAAAAACATGGCTAACTCTTGTATTTTCCAGTGGTTCAGTTACTATTGAGGGTACAACTCAAATTTTATGCTTGAAATTTAGAATTTGATTTTCAAAAGCTGCTCTCAATATTTTAAATTAAAACTTTATTTTTTTA
>NW_023237788.1:0-1119 GCF_002007445.2 Ailuropoda melanoleuca | reverse complement strand
GTTCTTTATTTTGTTTCTGGGGTTGGTGTGATGCTGAGAAGCACTTGCCCTGAAACAGACTTGATGGTCATTCCACAACTGGCCTTCTCCCAGGCTTTGAGTGTTAGTCTGGACGTGTACTCAATGCTTTAACTTGTAGATGGCTGGTGGAATTCAAGTATGTGATGTAATAACATGACATGTTTTTAAATGTGATGATACTGTTTTGAAGGATGACGTTAGTTTCTATGGTACATAAAGCTCCAAAATCTTGTATTAAGTTTACTTGGGTAAATGTGGTTTTGAATATTTATTGTGCTTTTTATAGAAATGGACTTAGTAATCAGCGCAAATAGAAGATGGTCCAATAATTTACAGTAATTTAGGGGGATCTTTTGTGGTCCCAAATGACTTTTAAACTGTGCTTATGAATACACGCACACACACACAAATATATGATATATGGTCAGTACAACTGTGGTTATTAAAAATACGAAGAGCTAGGCTTGCCTAATATCAGAGGAAAGCTAGGAGAAAAAAGGACCCCCCGCCCCCCAAAAAGCAAAAAAATTCCCTTTTTGTACAAGTTTTGAATGATTGAAACTAAGGCAAAAATGGAAATTAGCTTTGGGTTTAGAGAAAGTTGCTCAGGTTCATTTGTCCATCCCCCCAACTACAACCACTGTGCTGCCCAAAGCAGAGTACATCTTCATTGACTGGATAGTCAGTGCCGACCACAGCTGAAAAAATGTGTAGGTAATACGCTAGCCTGGTTCGATGCAGCCTGTGGAAACTTTCTGGCCAAGAAACTAAGGGAATTTAAGAAATAAAGGAGTTCTCGGAGTTTTTTGGAGGGCTTTGTTTAAAGTTGGAGTAAGTTAAATGTTGCATGTCATACTTTGTTACATAGCCTCCAGAGGCAGCATATTTTGATGGATTAAATAGAAGCTTGAAAAATGGTGGCAACTGACCCTGAATTAATTGTCATAAAATCTATTTTGCTCCATCATCTGTGAAATGGGGCCAGCAGTGGTGTCCTATCATTGATTCTGTCAGTCGAGGCTTTTATATATGAGAAATTGGAAGGATTTTAAATTGGATCAGGGTCAGGTTTGATTTTGTTTTGTTTTGTTTTGTTTT
>NW_023237787.1:0-1119 GCF_002007445.2 Ailuropoda melanoleuca | reverse complement strand
TGTTATCAAATTGGATTCTCCCTCTCCATAGCCTGCATATGAGGCAAGCTTAAACCCTTTCTAAGTCATTCACGAGCCAATTTTTCATTTATTTAAATAAAATTTGCCCAAGTGCACACTGTGAAGTCAACTTGAATTCCCAGGCCCTGAATTACCAAGATCAAATCCACCCCCTTTGCCCTATCCTGAATCTCAACAATCTCCACCCCTCCCCCATCTTAACATTTACCAGCCTGCAGAGGTAATACCAAAGCTCTTACATTCAAAACTAAAAGATAGGACTCATTCATTGAAATATATGTTTTATTTTGCCTATTCATGGCATACTGTATAATTAGGACTAAGTAAACTTTATAAATTTAATAACTTTTCATCTTCAATGATCTTTAAGTTTAGAAGTAAGATTAAAGAGGTTATAATAATTATATTTCAGCAAAATATTGCCAGCATTTCTGCCCGTTTATATTATGTGTGCTCATGCCCTTCCTCTGCTGTTTAGATTCTCTATAGTAGTTATATTGGAAATCTCTGAAATTTTTTATAAATGGAGGATCTCTTCACAGTTAGTGGCAATATGTTTTAACTTTAAAGAATGATTTTGAATTCATTATCTCAGAATCTTGACAAAAAATCTTCCATGTTTAACCTTTTTATTTTTTTAATTATCAAAAAATAAGAAACCAAGGGAAAATATAGGCTTTTTCTCCCCTTGGTTACTGCTGACCTTCTTCTCCCTGAGCCTTTCTCAGTGAAGACAAAGAAAACTTCTCTCCCGTCTCATTATAGGATGTCCCCTTACAGGCTCTATCTCTTAAATACATCATTAGATGTGTTTTCTTTCCTCTATAGTTTCAGATTAAAGAAATGCCTGTTTAAGGGCTTTAGAAATTTGCTGTTTTTCAGAACTAGCTTTGGGTACATGGGTTGGTCGGTAGAGTTCCTCATAGAATAAGACAAGGTAAAGGTCAAGACCTTGGGCAATTTCTCTCTACAGTGGCAGCAATTTCTCTATCTACACATTTTCAATTTCAATCTTAAATTAATAATATTTCCCTTCCTTAATTTATCTCCTTAGCAATGATCCCTATTTTTCATATTATATTTTTTGCTTACTGATGT
>NW_023237786.1:0-1119 GCF_002007445.2 Ailuropoda melanoleuca | reverse complement strand
CCCCCGCAACCCCCGCAGGCCCCGCAGGCGCCCCCGCAGCCGCAGCCGGCGCCCCAGCAGCCACAGCCGGCGCCCCCGCAGCCGCAGCCGGCGCACACGCTGACCACGCTGAGCAGCGAGCCGGGCCAGTCCCAGCGAACGCACATCAAGACCGAGCAGCTGAGCCCCAGCCACTACAGCGAGCAGCAGCAGCACTCGCCGCAGCAGATCGCCTACAGCCCGTTCAACCTCCCGCACTACAGCCCCTCGTACCCGCCCATCACCCGCTCGCAGTATGACTACACGGACCACCAGAACTCGGGCTCCTACTACAGCCACGCGGCGGGCCAGGGCTCCGGCCTCTACTCCACGTTCACTTACATGAACCCCGCGCAGCGGCCCATGTACACCCCCATCGCCGACACCTCCGGCGTCCCTTCCATCCCGCAGACCCATAGCCCCCAGCACTGGGAACAGCCGGTCTACACGCAGCTCACCAGACCTTGAGCAGGCCTTGCACAAAGGGTGATGATGACCGTGATAACCCCAAAAAGAACCGAAGAAAGAAAGAACCGACCAGAATTTCCTTGGGACATTTTTTTTTTCTTTTTCCTTAAAAGACATTTAAGCTAAAGGCAACTCGTACCCAGATTCCAAGACAGAAACATTAGCTATCCAAACGCATTACCACCTTGTTGCAAATAAGTGGCCAGGCCGCTCGTGGCCAGATGGACCGGCGGAATCGCTGAGAAACCGAACTTGGACACTTTCTTCAAAGCAAGCATGGAGGATAATGGAGAATCATCGTGTGACCAATTTGCTCGATCTCTCTGCCTGTTTGGACTTTGTAATTATTTTTTAGCAGTAATTAAAGAAAAAAGTCCTCTGTGAGGAATATTCTCTATTTTAAATATTTTTAGTATGTACTGTGTATGATTCATTACCGTTTTGAGGGGATTTATACATATTTTTAGATAAAGAAATTAAATGCTCTTATTTTTCCAACAGCTAAACTACTTAGTTGAACAGTGTGCCCTAGCTTTTCCTGCAACCAGAGTATTTTTGTACAGATGAGATTTCTCTTACAAAAAAAAAAAGCAAAAAACAAAAAACAAAAAAAAAAGTGTGCGTTGTTGTATT
>NW_023237785.1:0-1119 GCF_002007445.2 Ailuropoda melanoleuca | reverse complement strand
AGGCATCACCAAATGTGCTCTAGTGGAAAAACTGCCTTTTTCTGAAGGCAATATAGGCTTTTTCAGAAGAAGAAACCATTCCCAAATGGGAGGTGATTGACAGGCACCATGTACTAGCCTTAATGAGTTACAAAGGATGAAGGTCTCAAAAGAGGGTCCAAAGGTGATACTCCAAAGAGATGCCATCCCCTGACAGACAATGGTAAAAAACAGTAGGGGCTATCTGAATTCTCTCTGGTGCATAGTACTGACTAATACTGGGCTCTCTCACTATTGTTATATTACTATCATTACCATTTCAGTTACATTGGGTAAATTGAATTCATGTTGTGATTAACTAATTGATCTCTGAAGTTAACTGCATTTAAGAGCATCATGTGTACTGAGAACAAATCACAATAACCTTAGATCATTAGGAGCTGAACAGATAACACAGTAACCCGTGTTGCCCTTTTGAAATAGCACTATCTACCATGACATGGATTTAGTCCTCCTCGCTGTCTACTGCAAGCACTCTGTTGCAGACTGTGCAGCAATTAAGAAACCTGGCAACCAATCCCCTATTGTGTAGCATTGAATTTTTAGGCAAAATCAGGATCATCCCCTTCCTAGGTCCCACTGGTAAATTTTTGCATCCTTTGGGGCCTACATCTACCAGGTAACAATATTAAAAAGAAAGTTGAAGATGGTACGCAGTAGGATACGGGATTCTGATATATATGATTTTCTCATATTAGTCACAGTAGATGAGAGGGAAGAATGAAAGATACTTGTGCAGTATATGCTTGAAGATGTGGTCTTCCAGGCACTCAACCATGTAAGGAAGAAAGGCAGACTGTATTTGACTGAGACGATTTATTTCTATTTCTGATAGAGAATCAAGGAGTAAGAGCAGAGATTTACCTTTATTCAGCAAAGTCATACCTGATGAATTCCTATGCATCAACACAAGTGGGGCTATGCCTTTCTTTTTATATCTGTTTACATTAAGCCTGATAGTGGTTACTTAATAGCAGCCTAATAACTAAGGAGCAGAAAGAAGGGTAATCTATATTCTCTTTCTACTGACAACCCAGAGTCAGCTTTTTCCTTATTATTTTTTTAAACAGAAAGTGATTT
>NW_023237784.1:0-1119 GCF_002007445.2 Ailuropoda melanoleuca | reverse complement strand
GGATTTTCTTATAGTAGTCAGAGATATTTAAGTTTTAAATCAGAGAAAAGTAACCCAGAATTTTATACAACTGAAAATACCAGGAATAGGGCAACTTTCTGTATGGTTAGGTTTAGACGAGTATGACAGCTGTGGCCAAGCCCAAAGATAAGTCTTGAAAATTACCATAGCCATTCCCAATCTCTATAGCGACAATAAAATGAATTCTGTCACACACATGCACCCTCCTACGACCCCAATATTCTTTGCATGTAGGTAGACTCACTGTCAATATTAACCTTATTCCCTTCTGTTGTAGGTAAAAATAATGGCCGCTCAAAAATGTGCACATTCTAAATCCCCAGAACCTATGATCATGTTACATAGCAAAACAAGTAAGGTTGTACATGGAATTAATGTTGATAATCATTGATGTTGAAATGTGGAGATTGTCTTGAATTATCCAGGTGGGCCCACTGTAATCATAAGGGTCCTTTTAAGTGGAAGAGAGAGCCAGGAGAGTCAGGGTAAGAGAAGGAAATGGGAAGATGTAAGCAGAGATCAAAGTACTGCGTTTGCTGGCTTGGAAGCAGAGAAGGGGCCTTGAGCTAAGGAATGTAGCCAGGTGCTAGGGCTATAGAAGGCAAGGAATGCAATATCCCCTAAAGCGTCCAAAAAAAAAAAAATGCATCCTTTCCTACACATTGATTATATTCCATTTTGGTTTTAGACCAGTGGAACCCATTTCAAGCTTCTGCCCTCCAGAATTGTATAACAAATTCATGTTGTTTAAGCTACTCTTCGTGATTATTAGAGCAGGAATAGGAGAATAATATACCTCCTTATGCAAAACACACTGAATTTTTCGCCATAGATAGCTTATGATACCTGTCTATGTGTTTGGATAACAATATTCATAGATTATCCAAACCCTTGATTTCTGGCTGCTTTATATGAACAGTTTCAAAAGGACTGGTTAAATTCCAGAAAATGTTATCCATGCACTGTAGTTAATTGGCAGGTCAATTTCAGCCAGGTTGAGCATATTTACCATGTCCAGAAATATCTTTCTTTCTATATATTTAACTGACAATATGACCGGTACACAAACCTAATTTACTGTTGTGAGATTTATCTGGA
>NW_023237783.1:0-1119 GCF_002007445.2 Ailuropoda melanoleuca | reverse complement strand
GAAATTGCTCCAGAGGATGAAGGCCCTTCCTTGGACGAGATTCTGAACTTCTCACCCGGTGACGTATATCCCAAGAATCCCAATTTTGAAAACAGTGCGTGATTCTGGACTGGAAGGGGCCACACCTGGAAACCACGCTAAACTGCCATCGCGTCTTGCGTGTGCTGTCTGGAGGTGGTTTTCCCAGCCCGAGTTGTCTCTGGGCCCTGACCAGCCTGCGCAGCAGCCCTGTGGTCAGCGGAAGGGTGTGGAGAGGCAGCCTCTGTGTGCCCCGCCTGGGGTGCTTTTGGGGTCTGATCAGAGCAGTGAGGAGGGGAAATCTATGAAGAGATTACGAGGAGCACTTATCATACACATGTACCTATGTGTGTGAAGTCCTTTCAGTGGGGACGTGAAAGCTTTTCACTTACTTTTATGTGATATTTTTCTATTCTATTAAATCCTGTGCTACAGTGTTTTGTGAATGACTTTTGAATCTTTAAATATGGTAAAGGAATATATCTAGTATAGCAGCTCTTCGAGGGGTGTTTATTCAAAATGAAGAAAAACATGAAGGTGAAGATAAAATTCTGTCACAATTGCTTCTTTTTCTGGTGAAGGCTCTCAAAGCTGCTCTAATTAAATTACAATGATAGCAGGAGTCTGAGTAAGTTGCCCTCCAAGGTCGTTTTCCCCAGCTGGAAATCTCCCAATGCAGCGACACGCTCCTTCTGGGAAATTAAAATCATTTTATAAACAAAATTTTTAATTGTGGAAAATATTCATAACATTAAAGTCACCATCATAACCAATTCTAAGCGTATAGTTCAGTCATTTTAAGGACATTCGTATCGTGCAACAGAGCTCTGGAACCTTTGATCCTCCCAAATGGAACTGTAACCCGTCAACAGTCACTGCCCGTCCCCTCCTCCCCCAGGCCCTGGCAAGCACCGTTCTACCTTCCGTCTCTATGAAGCTGACTGCGGTACCCCGCAATGGCATTTTGAGCAAGTTGTCTGGGTATAACTCCTTATCACTCTGTACCCGCTCACGGGCCCCACTGTAAGGCAGGGGTCTGTGACCTGAGGTCTCTGAGTGTAGTGAGGCCCAAGTCATGTGACCTGTCAGGTGACAATGGAA
>NW_023237782.1:0-1119 GCF_002007445.2 Ailuropoda melanoleuca | reverse complement strand
AAAAAAAAAAAGAAAGAAAACTGAGTTATAAAAATAGGAGTAAGATATAGCTCTTACCACCAAGATCCATATAATGTAGAGGCGGTAAAGAGGAATTTAAGACATGGGAAATGCCCCTTGAATATTTCCCTAAGTTTCTTATTACCATACCTGGGAAGATTCAGAGAAAAAAGATAATATCAAAAGCTGGGAGAAATATGCACCAAATTTAAGGTATATGGAAGAGGAAATACAGAAAATAATCCAGAAAGAGGAAAGATAGTAAAGAAAATTGTCCCTTGAATAATGACTCAACAGGTGAAGAGCTGCAGGAAAGAACAAAGAGAAGAAGCACTGTACTGGTTGTATATACCGGACACTGTAGTTTCCAAAACTCACTTTAATAAGAGTGAAAGATAGAAGAGTAAAGAAATAATCCCTCCAGCAGCTATGAGTTGCCAAATGTGTTTCTTCCAAACAGTGGATTAGAGCTAAAGGCTATGCAGATTACCTCAAGCCTACATGCCTCCATATGTATGGCTGAAGATGCCTTGTGTTTACCTGGATGACCCAGCAATTTGGCTTTCTATCCAAAGAAAAGGAGGTGATCTAGATGGACTTATTTGTGTAAATACAGGCTCACTTTCTGGGATTTTGTTTTAAACCATATTTAAGAACAGAAAACAAAAAAAAAAACAAAAACCTCCCCAGTTTAAAGTAAACAAAAGTAAGAACTAATTAGATTGCTTCTGAATTCAAGATGAGCATATGGAAGTTTAAAAATAAATGAAAACACAATAAAAGCCTACATGTCAATATTTAAAAAAAAAAAACAAAACAGTGTGAATCAGAGAAATGAAACATTATCCTGTAGTCAAAAGGGAAAATAATACCTCTGACTAAGTTTGATATAGGAAACAGAAGAAAAATATTACAATGAGATAAACATGTACTCATCATAAAGGCTAAAATCAAAAGTATTGATAGGAATGTGGCACAGCCAGAGCTCTCATAAGTTTGTAAGGGGAGTAAAATGTGATACAGCCACTTTGGCAACAGACCTGGCAGTTTCTTCTAATTTGAAACATGTAACTGCCATATGACTCAGCAGTTCCCCTCCTACATCTTTTTTTTTTTTTT
>NW_023237781.1:535-1712 GCF_002007445.2 Ailuropoda melanoleuca | reverse complement strand
CCGCTTCCAACGAAATGCTTGCTCCATGGGGAAATCCTGTCAAAACTGCTGGCGGCAATGGAACGAAAAGGTCCAAATCACGTCCGTCAGAAGCAACACCATACAGGGACCGTCTCAGCACTATCATCAACCTTCGTGAATAGGGAAACATGAGGGAAAGTGGTCGCGGAAACCTGACGCGAGTGCCCCATAGTGGTCTCTGAGACCCCACACAGTGCAGGGAAATATCAACGATCATCATCTCTCGTGAGTAAGGGAGCATGAATGAAAATGTTCAGGATTTTCGAGGACTCAGCGCCCTTCTCATTGGTAATAAAGCAGAGCGTCCAGGAAAACACCTCCAGCGAACAGCAGCCTTTACACTGGGGACCCCGATTCCACATTGGGTGTAGGGGCCTGGGGAGGATCCAGCCCTTAGAACCAAGAAACAAAGTGTGAGTGGAAAGCCCTTGAAGTCACGACGGCCTTATGGAAGGTGGAACAGGAATCAAGGTGCTTTGGTACCGTGAGTGAAACACGACGAACACAGCACTGAGAAAGACAATTCGGCCAAAACCCGCTTCCAACGAAATGTTTGCTCCCTGGGGAAATCCTGTCAAAACTGCTGGCGGCAATGGAACGAAAAGGCCCAAAACACGTCCGTCAGAAACAACACCGTACAGGGACCGTCTTAGCACTATCATCACCCTTCGTGAATAGGGAAACATGAGGGAAAGTGGTCGCGGAAGCCTGACGAGAGTGCCCCACAGTGGTCTCTGAGACACCACACAGTCCAGGGAAATATCAACGATCATCATCTCTCGTGAGTAAGGGAGCATGAATGAAAAGGTTCAGGATTTTCGAGGACTCAGCGCCCTTCTCATTGGTAATAAAGCAGAGCGTCCAGGAAAACACCTCCAGCGAACAGCAGCCTTTTCACTGGGGACCCCGATTCCACATTGGGTGTAGGGGCCTGGGGAGGATCCAGCCCTTAGAACCAAGAAACAAAGTGTGAGGGGAAAGCCCTTGAAGTCACGACGACCTTAAGGAAGGTGGATCAGGAATCAAGGTGCTTTGGTAGGNCGTGAGGTGAAACACGACGAACACAGCATGAGAAAGACAATTCGGCCAAAACCCGCTTCCAACGAAATGCTTGCTCCATGGGGAAATCCTGTTAAAACTGCTGGCGGCAATGGAA
>NW_023237781.1:0-273 GCF_002007445.2 Ailuropoda melanoleuca | reverse complement strand
AGCAGAGCGTCCAGGAAAACACCTCCAGCGAACAGCAGCCTTTTCACTGGGGACCCCGATTCCACATTGGGTGGAGGGGCCTGGGGAGGATCCAGCCCTTAGAACCAAGAAACAAAGTGTGAGGGGAAAGCCCTTGAAGTCACGACGGCCTTATGGAAGGTGGAACGGAATCAAGGTGCTTTGGAAGCGAGAGTGAAACACAACGAACAGAGCACTTTTGAGAAAGACAATTCGGCCAAAACCCGCTTCCAACGAAATGCTTGCTCCCTGGGG
>NW_023237780.1:0-1118 GCF_002007445.2 Ailuropoda melanoleuca | reverse complement strand
TGAATGGATAAATATTTGTTTTTATTTACACTGAATAAAATTTAGCTTTCTCAAAATTCATTGTTCTTACATTCTTTGTGCAAAAAAGAGAACAAAAGACATTATATATATGTATATATTAAAATATATTTATATATATTTATATATTTACTAATATATTTATATATAGATATATCTTATATATAAATATATTTTATATCTATAAGTGATAGGTGGATAGATGGATAAACAAAGGCTTTGAAATGCGTTATCCTTTCTCTTCCTCCCATTGTTTGTTTGTAAGATAGCACCTTTCTCTAGATGTCAAAGGTGGGAAATCATTGATTCTTAGGATTCATGCACCCACAGAGCTGGGCAAGATCCAAAATGAAATTATACAAAATGACTGTTAATATTGCTTTAGAAAAGATGGCAAGCAGTGTCAAGAGGAGAAGGTGGCATTATTGTAGAACATTTGAAAATAAAGAGCAATTTCTCTCCAGCTCCAAACATCTGGACAAAGAAAAGAAATCTTTTTTCCCCCTGTAGTTTTAAGTTTTTGGCACTTTTTCCAATGAAATTGAATGCATTTCATTCCATTGTTGCTTTGAGATGCTGTTGTATTTTTAGGGCCAATATTTAAGAAAAAGTGAGTTCAATACCTGGCTTGTTTAATAATATCAATTATATCTTTTCACATAAGGTTGTTTTCCCCCTCTATTCTAGTATTTTCTATCAAGAAAGGATACTTTGAGTTTCTTTGTTTGTGTATAATTCCTAACATTAAAGCAAACTTTTGAGGAAAAAACTCACCAAATTTCAAAGTACATGTTAAGCATTTTCTAAATTTGAAGAACTTTTGTACAAATTCCCATGATTAGGAGAATTAGAAGATAGGCTAATTAGGGAAAACAGTTACTAAAACACTTAAAGTGCTACAATGTTCCCAATCTGTCATTGGAAATGGATTACTGCATCCCAAAAGTCAAGGGAACAGTTAAATAAAAGAAAGAAAATTTGGTTGATACATTGTACAAGACTGCAGACTAAAGGCAAACTCAGTATGGATTAGTTTAACAACATCAATCTCATAGGAATGGTGGAAACCAGAAGTTCTCTAACACCAAGAATAAAACAAT
>NW_023237779.1:0-1118 GCF_002007445.2 Ailuropoda melanoleuca | reverse complement strand
GTGGGAGAGGAAGAAGCAGGCTCATAGAGGAGGAGCCTGATGTGGGGCTCGATCCCATAAGGCTGGGATCATGCCCTGAGCCGAAGGCAGACGCTTAACCGCTGTGCCACCCAGGCGCCCCTTATTGTGGTTTTGGTTTGCATTTCCCTGAGGATGAGTGATGTGGAGCATCTTTTCACGTGTCTGTCGGACATTTGTATGTCTTTGGAGAAATGTCTATTCTTGTCTTCTGCCCAATTTTTAACTGGACTATCTATTGTTTGGGTGTTCCGTTTTACAAGTTGTGTATATATTTTGGATCCTAGCCCTTTAGTGGATACATTATTTGCAAAATCTTCTCCCTTTCCATAGGTTGTCTTTTAGTTTTATTGGTTGTTTCTTTTGCTGTGCAGAAGCTTTTTATTTTGATGTAGTCCCAATAGTTTATTTTTGCTTTTGTTTCCTTTGCTTCAGGAGACATATCTAGAAAGATGTTGCTATGGCCAATGTCAGAGAAGCTGACGCCCTCTTTTCTAGGATTTTTTCACACATTGCAATGGGAATGTAAATTGGTATTAGATGTTTTAGAATACAGTTTGGCAGTTTCTTAATAACTTACATACAAACTCATCATATGGCCCATAAATTTCATTCTTCTAGATTCCAGTATACCCTAAGTGAAAAATGTTGTCCTCCTGAAGACTTTAATGTGAATATTTATAACTGCATTTTTCATAATAGCCAGAAACTAGAGACACTAAAAGTGTCCATCACGTGGTGAATTCATAAATGTATTATGGTATATTCACACAATTGAATACTATACAGCTATAAAAGGGAATGATTTAGTGGCGTACGCTACAACATGGTTGAACTTCAAGTCATTATGCTGAGTGAAAGAAGCCAGACAGAAGACAAAATATAGTATGATTCTCTTTACATGAAATTTCCACAAAAGACAAAACTATAGAAAAAGAATAGTAGTTGCTGGGGCTTGAGGGCAGTTGCAGAGATCAACTGCAAACAGGCACAAAAGGAAATTTTGATGTGATGAAAACGTTCTAAAACTGGGGCGCCTGGGTGGCTTAGTCGTTAAACGTCTGCCTTCGGCTCAGGGAGTGATCCCGGTGTTCTGGGAT
>NW_023237778.1:340-1175 GCF_002007445.2 Ailuropoda melanoleuca | reverse complement strand
GGCCCAGGTAAGGACACACCCCTGCATCATAATTGGGGGCTGCTGCCCCTGGTGATGGACCCAGGTAAGGAAACACCCCTGTATCATAATTTGGGGCTGCTGCCCCTGGTGATGGACCCAGGTAAGGACATACCCCTGTATCATAACTGGGGCCTGCTGCCCTTGGTGATGGGCCCAGGTAAGGACACACGCCTGAATCATAATTGGGGGCTGCTGCCTCTGGTGATGGACCCAGGTAAGGACACACCCCTGCATCATAACTGAGGGCTGCTGCCCCTGGTGATGGACCCAGGTAAGGACACACCCCTGCATCATAACTGGGGGCTGCTGCCCCTGGTGATGGACCCAGGTAAGGACACACCCCTGCATCATAACTGGGGGCTGCTGCCCCTGGTGATGGACCCAGGTAAGGACACACCCCTGCATCATAACTGGGGGCTGCTGCCCCTGGTGATGGACCCAGGTAAGGACACACCCCTGCATCATAACTGAGGGCTGCTGCCCCTGGTGATGGACCCAGGTAAGGACACACTCCTGCATCATAATTGGGGGCTGTTGCCCCTGGTGATGGGCCCAGGTAAGGACGCGCCCCTGCATCATAACTGAGGGCTGCTGCCCCTGGTGATGGAAGGACCCAGGTAAGGACACACACCTGTATCATAATTGGGGGCTGCTGTCCCTGGTGATGGGCCCAGGTAAGGACATGGCCTACATAATAATCGGGAGCTGCTGCCCCTGGTGATGGGCCCAGGTAGGACACACCCCTGAGTCATAATTGGGGGTTGCTGCCCCTGGTGATGGACCCAGGTAAGGACACACCCCTGCATCATAACTG
>NW_023237778.1:0-195 GCF_002007445.2 Ailuropoda melanoleuca | reverse complement strand
CTGGTGATGGGCCCAGGTAAGGACACACCCCTGCATCATAACTGAGGGCTGCTGCCCCTGGTGATGGACCCAGGTAAGGACACACCCCTGCATCATAACTGGGGGCTGCTGTCCCTGGTGATGGGCCCAAGTAAGGACGCACCCCTGCATCATAACTGAGGGCTGCTGCCCCTGGTGATGGACCCAGGTAAGGAC
>NW_023237777.1:0-1118 GCF_002007445.2 Ailuropoda melanoleuca | reverse complement strand
AAGAAATACGTTCTCACTCTGGAGAAGAGAACTGGCTGTGCTAGACAGCTTTGTTTCCACTTGTACCTTCCTGATGGATCTTCAAAGGCAGATTTATGCTGCAAGTGCTAACTTTAGAATGTAGCGTCTCTGCATTGCCTCAGCAGGTTTGTATTTCCTGACTGCCCGGTGTCCCATGGTTGGGCAAGTGGGGGAAGAAAGGGGGAGGGGATTCTCACAGTCCCAGCAGTTTGGGTGATGGGTGACAGGAGAACCCCTGGATTTGAGCAATGCTTTGGATGCATCTCGTGGGGTTAATGGTGTCAGGCAGAATCACACAACTTGGCTCTGCATCAACCCATCTCAAGTCCAGTTGATCTTCTAGTTTCCTCTCTGAGAATACCAGTAAGCCCCTGTTTTCCCACAGGCCTGCCCCCACCCCACCCCATATCTGCCAGAACTTGAGTGTAGGTAGGAGGCAAGGCCCAGCCCTGATTGCTACATTAGAGACACACCTAGGGGCTAGGAGCCAGCCTCCTGGGTTCAGAGAGGGAATGCGGGGTTTGAAGGGATGTGCACTGGGGCCTTGGGACCTTGGTGAACACCTAGGTGAAAAGCCTAAACTTTGGAAGAGAAAAGGAGCTGGGGTGTGGGTATTGGGAGGCAGAATTTGGGACATCCCTGTCCCTTCCTTTCCTGTGCCTCTGCCAATGTTACTGTCACACCCCAGAAAGCAGCCACATTGTCCAGCCGGTCTGGTTTCTTCCTTTACCACCCACTTTTTGTCCCTGTGTACCCTTTGCTTATTATACTTCTCCCAGGAAGACTTCCTGGATCAATCCCACTGAATTCTGATCCCTCCTCCCATTTTCTCATTCACAAATACTGAGCAGACACTTTGGCTCTTGGCGCTGGGAATTCAAGATAGATAAGGTGCCTGTCATGTGGAGCTTATGTTCCAGGGGAGAAAACAGATCATAGTCTAATAAAAAAAAAACTAGGAAACAAGATAACTTCAGAGAATGACAAGTTCTGGGAAGAAAATAAAACGGGTGCGACGTGATTGTGATCGTGTAGGTGTCCTTGGTTCAGCTGGCTGGGTGAGGGGACATTTGACTGTAGACCAAAAGCAGTTAAAG
>NW_023237776.1:0-1118 GCF_002007445.2 Ailuropoda melanoleuca | reverse complement strand
TCCTGTATGTTATACTAAAGGACTTAGTTTGCATCCCCTTGTCCCCAGTGGGGGTGGGGATGGAGATGGGAGTATGGCAGAGTCACATCTATGTTTTAGAAAGATAATTATGCCAAATATGTGAAAGACGAATTTCAGTGAGTGACAGTAACAATAGAGTTTAAGAGTATGGAATTTGCAAAAACACTTCTGCATTCCAATCTCACTGGTTCCACCACTTCCATTAGTTCCCAGCCTATCAACAGATTTGAATTCTGCTAGCAACTTCCACTTACAAGCTAGGTGTCCCTTAGAAAGTTATGCACCTGTCTCAACGTCTCTATCTGTAACAAAGGGATCAAAGTTAGGATAATTTTCTCCAAAGTGCTATTACAAGCATTAAAGGCATTAAACTTATAAAATTAACTTGTAAAGTTTTTACAACTTATTTAACTTGTAGAGATAAATAATATATATTTAACTAAATGCATTAATTATAGAGTAATTATATGTATAAAATACATATATAATTATATACATATTATATATAAATTACATACATATTGCATACATATATAATTTATATAATAATATATAAGCTATATAATTAATATGTAAAATTTGTATACATAAGAAATACAGCAGGCTAATTAGAAGGTCATTATTTTATTTTATTTGTAAAATTAAAAATGTTTATAGGAGTCTGGTACAGTACCGTTTTCCATTAAGATATTAATGGTAGTAGTGATGGAGAGGAGATGGATTCAGAAATATTTGTGAAGTAAAACCAGCAGAGCCTGATTTTGGCTTCTACCCTCACATGGTTGGTCACAAATTCCCACAAATTCCCACAAATTCCCACACATACTCTGTTTTTTCAGAACTGGTGAGTGACTGGCCAGGTTGGGAGCAGTGGTAGTTTAAGGACCCTGAGACTTCTTAGGTAGAGTTAGGACTCTAGGGGTTTCTAATTTAGGCAATTCTGGATGTCATTTAATGAAACCTGGGATATAGGAGGAGATGGTTTACATATCCCAGTTCTATCCACCTATTCTTTCAGGAAATATTTATTTGGTGCCTAAGTGTACCTATATCATGCTAGGTACATAGATATAATTTCTGCCCTCATAAAGCTTAAG
>NW_023237774.1:0-1118 GCF_002007445.2 Ailuropoda melanoleuca | reverse complement strand
AAAAAAAAAAAAAAAGAAGAAGTAAGTAAATTAGACACAAACACACAGATCTACTCCAAGCCCTGCTGTTAGGAGGGAGAACCATAAGAATAAGAATTATCCCTTTGAATACAAGGGAAATCACAACATTTAAGGTACATTCAGGGACTTTTTAAATCTGTGTTTTGGTTTACATTAGATTAAGCTATACATAATGTTCTCTTGAATACTTGTAATTATTAAATATAACACAAATTCATAAACATAATTAAGACGTTTTAATTTAATTATGCCAGCATCAGACTAAAAATGAACCCTTAAGTATCTTTTTCAAGGAAAATGTTCCTTGAAGGAAAGTATCATGTTTCATTAATATTTGTTAAATATTACCACATATTTAAACTTCACAGTTGAAAAGGGCCGCTGTATTTTTCATCAAATCTTTACAAAAATCCCACTATTATCATTCATCTTTTGTAAGATAAAAGCTTAATGAGGTTACAGGGATTGCCCAAGTTCACCAATCTAGCAAATAGAAAAGTCTGGCCCTATTCCACTACCTTCTAATTCCAAGTTCAGTGCTCTTAAGACTCAACATCCTGACTGGAGTCTAGAAAGACCCAGCACCTTGCCACTCTAGATAATTTTTCATAAATTAAAGTAGGTAGTGCTATGTAATTACTGACTATATTTTCTATTTGTCAAGACCTTCTTAAATTATATACTAAGGAATTAAAATATGCCTAAATAGCAAGAATAAAAACATAAATTCTATATTAAGGACTTATAATATGTAAAAATAGCAAAATAACCGTATTTTCTTTGTATAATACCAATCTTTATCTCACCCCTACTTTGGCCACTTGAAACTATCCTACCACCATGACCCTGAGCTTACGAAGCTCAAAGACAAATACTTCCTTTCCTCCTATCTCTCTACACTACTTCTCCCATTAAACATTCTCCCTGTCTTCATTAAGTCATTAATTCCTTTGGCTCCTTCCAGTTCTCTCTGACCAATCATCCCAATCTGTCTTCTTTTATTTTTCTACCCAGCCTGGGTCTCTCTGTGTCATTTTCATAGTATATAGTTCATTTACTGCCATACTGGTTGTGTTTGATCTCTTGGCCCTCAGGAG
>NW_023237773.1:0-1118 GCF_002007445.2 Ailuropoda melanoleuca | reverse complement strand
TTTTGTCTTGCTCTTCATGGTCACAGAGTGACTTTTTCTCATGTTGGTGTTCTACGAAATTACTCCATGTTCAAAAGAACACCAACACTTAGCTGTAAAAGTCAGGCCAGCTGACAGGATCACCAAAGCCATCCACAAATTTTTCTTTTCTCTTTCTTATTATTCATTTATAAAAACAATTACTTGCTTTTAACTTAGCAAATATGTGGCTTTGTTTTACTAAATTCTGTACCATATCATCATGTGTATTGACATAAATGGGCTGCTGAGTAAGCAATATAGCTGGAGGGAATTCAGCATTAACTTTACTAAATTTAATTTTTTGTTATAACTATGATGTGATCTTAAAAAAATCTAAGTTTTAATAATATTTGATGGTCTATGGATCATGTGTAGAGAAAATTTTACCATGAAAACTAATAATCCAGTAAGATTTGAAAGTATGTATGGAGGAGCTGGCTCTGTGGCACAATGAAGTATATATAGAGAAAATAAAACTGAAGTAGGAACTGGATTTTTTATCTACTTCAGAGAATCAAATTTAGATAAAGTAAAAATAATAGAATAAATAGGGTAGAAATAGCTAATAGTTAGCAATTATTAACTTATTAAGTCAATAGTATTAACTGACATTTTGAGTGTTTACTATGGACTAAGTAACAGACATGCATTAATTCATTTACACCTTGCAACAACATGAAATGAATTCTACCATTATTCTTATTTCACAGACGAGGAAAAAGTATTAGACAAGTTGCATAACTTACCTCAAGTAATCCAGGCTACTATATAAGAGAAACAAGTATGATATGAAATCATGTCTGTCTGACTTCAGAGCCACATCCTCAATCAATTTTTATGCTACTAAGGAGGTTCTTCCACAAAAATCATAAATCATGGGATTAAGATTATGAGACATCAGAGTGGCCATCCAGTATGAAGACACAGAGAATATGATGCCAATTATTGATGATATAATTATTTTAGGCTAAATAACACAACATAATATTAGTAAAAGAGTGGAAGGGGTGCCTGGGTGGCTTAGTCGGTTAAGTGTCTGCCTTCAGCTCAGGTCATGATCCCAGGGTCCTGGGATTGAGCCCTGCATTGGGCTCCCT
>NW_023237772.1:0-1118 GCF_002007445.2 Ailuropoda melanoleuca | reverse complement strand
CTCACTAATGCAGTCATTGCCAGGGCTGGACTCCTCACTTTTCTTAGAGGTGTGATTCTTGTTATCCCTTTCCCTTTCCTCACCAAGCGCCTGCCATACTGCAGGGGCAATGTCATACCTCACACTTACTGTGACCACATGTCTGTGGCCAAGATATCCTGTGGCAATGTTAGGATCAATGCTGTCTATGGTTTAGTGGTTGCCCTTCTGATTGGGGGCTTTGATATCTTGTGCATAACAATCTCCTACACCATGATCCTTCGAGCAGTTGTGAGTCTCTCATCAGCAGATGCCCAGCAGAAGGCCTTCAGCACATGCACTGCCCACATATGTGCCATTGTCATCACCTATGTCCCAGCCTTCTTCACCTTCTTTACTCACCGGTTTGGGGGACACACTATCCCTCCACACATACACATTATTATGGCTAATCTGTATCTGCTCATGCCTCCCACAATGAACCCTATTGTGTATGGGGTGAAAACCAAACAGATACGAGAAAGTGTCATTAGATTCTTGCTTAAGGGAAAAGACAGTTCTCATAACATTTAAGTAGTCTTCTGAGAGGTTAGAATTCTCTCAGCCAGGTTGAGATCACCAAGTCTGTAAGGAACTCTCCAAACGAAAGCAGGTATCTGGCCGCAGGGAATATTTCCGCGGGACTTTAATTCTTCTGCCTCCTTTTAAAGGGCACCACTATGCCCATTAGTAAAGACTTTCTCTCCTGAAATTCCACGCTCTTCAAAGACTCTTTTTTTTTATTTGAGCGAGCACACAAGCAGGGGGAGCAACAGACAGAAAGAGAGAAGCAGGCTCTCCACTGAGCAGGGAGCCCAATGCAAGGCTTGATCCCAGAATCCTGAGATCATGACCTGAGCCGAAGGCAGATGTTTTATTGACTGAGCCACCCAGGTGCCCCTTCTTCAAAGACTCTTACTCATTGGCGACAGTTGTTGGATCAGCAGGACTAGAGTTGAACTTTTCAAAAATTTTAAATTCCTGGCAAACATGAGCCATGTTCATCAATGTCTGTGCTAATTTATTTATCTCAGCATTCTCCCGCCAAACCATTTGGAGTTCATTCTTCTTTTCCAGGCTCTTCTCTCCGGCTTTATTCC
>NW_023237770.1:448-1212 GCF_002007445.2 Ailuropoda melanoleuca | reverse complement strand
CTGCTTTATTACCAATGAGAAGGGCGCTGAGTCCTCGAAAATCCTGAACCTTTTCATTCATGGTCCCTTACACGAGAGAGGATGATCGTTTATATTTCCCTGGAATGTGTGGGGTCTCAGAGACCACTATGGGGCACTCTCGTCAGGCTTCCGCGACCACTTTCCCTCATGTTTCCCCATTCACGAAGGGTGATGATAGTGCTAAGACGGTCCCTGTACGGTGTTGTTTCTGACGGACGTGTTTTGGGCCTTTTCGTTCCATTGCCGCCAGCAGTTTTGACAGGATTTCCCCAGGGAGCAAGCATTTCGTTGGAAGCGGGTTTTGGCCGAATTGTCTTTCTCAGTGCTGTGTTCGTCGTGTTTCACTCACGGTACCAAAGCACCTTGATTCCTGTTCCACCTTCCATAAGGCCGTCGTGACTTCAAGGGCTTTCCCCTCACACTTTGTTTCTTGGTTCTAAGGGCTGGATCCTCCCCAGGCCCCTACACCCAATGTGGAATCGGGGTCCCCAGTGAAAAGGCTGCTGTTCGCTGGAGGTGTTTTCCTGGACGCTCTGCTTTATTACCAATGAGAAGGGCGCTGAGTCCTCGAAAATCCTGAACCTTTTCATTCATGCTCCCTTACTCACGAGAGATGATGATCGTTGATATTTCCCTGGACTGTGTGGGGTCTCAGAGACCACTATGGGGCACTCTCGTCAGGCTTCCGCTACCACTTCCCCTCATATTTCCCCATTCACGAAGGGTGATGATAGTGCTAAGAC
>NW_023237770.1:0-158 GCF_002007445.2 Ailuropoda melanoleuca | reverse complement strand
ACCCAATGTGGAATGGGGGTCCCCAGTGAAAAGGCTGCTGTTCGCTTGAGGTGTTTTCCTGGACGCTCTGTTTTATTACCAATGAGAAGGGCGCTGAATCCTCGAAAATCCTCAACCTTTTCATTCATGCTCCCTTACTCACGAGAGATGATGATCGT
>NW_023237769.1:0-1118 GCF_002007445.2 Ailuropoda melanoleuca | reverse complement strand
ATTGTAGTTTTGATTTGCATTTCCCTGATGATGAGTGATGTTGAGCATCTTTTCATGTGTCTGTTGGCCATTTGGATGGCTTCTTTGGAGAAATGTCTGTGTCTTCTGCCCATTTTTTAATTGGATTATTTGCTTTTTGGGTTTTGAGTTGTAAAAGTTCTTTATGTATTTTAGATACTAGCCCTTTATCAAATATGTCATTTGCGAATATCTTCTCCCATTCTGTAGGTTGCCTTTTAGTTTTGCTGATTGTTTCCCTCACTGTGCAGAAGCTTTTTATCTTGATGTAGTCCCAACAGTTTATTTCTGCTTTTATTTCCCTTGCCTCAGGAGACAGATCTAGAAGAGGCTACAGCTGATGTCAAAGACATTACTGCATGTACTCTTGTCTAGGATTTTTATGGTTTCAGATCTCATATTTAGTCTTTAATCCATTTAAATTTTATTTTTGTGAATGGTATAAGAAAGTGGTCCAGTTTCATTCTTTTGCACGTAGCTGATTAGTTTTTCTAACACAGTTTGTTGAAGAGACTGTCTTTTTCCCATTGGATACTCTTTCCTGCTTTGTCAAAGATTAATTGGCCATATAATTGTGAGTTTATTTCTGGGCTCTTTATTCTGTCCCATTAACCTATGTGTCTATTTTTGTGTCAGTACCATACTGTTTTAATGATTATAGCTTTGTAATATAACTTGAAGTCTGGAATTGTGATACCTCCAGCTTTGCTTTTCTTTCTCAAAGTTGCTTTGGCTATTTAAGTCTTTGTGTTTCCATATAAATTTTAGGGTTTTTCGTTCTAGCTCTGCAAAAAAAAAATGCTGTTGGTATTTTGATAAGGATTGCATTAAATCTGTATATTGCTTTGTGTAGTGTAGACATTTTAAAAATATTTGTTCTCCCAAACCATGAGCATGAAATGCCTTTCCATTTCAATGTTTTGTGGTTTTCAGACTACAGCTTTTTCCCCTCTTAGGTTAAGTTTATTTTGGAGTATCTTATTCCTTTTGGTGCAGTTGTAAGAGGGATTTTCTCCCTTAATTTCTCTTTCTGCTGCTTCATTATTGGTGTATAGAAATGCAGCAGATTTCTGCCTGTTGATTTTGTGTCCTGTGACTTA
>NW_023237768.1:0-1118 GCF_002007445.2 Ailuropoda melanoleuca | reverse complement strand
TGCTGCTGCCCAGCATCGCCACAGGGTCTTAGGGCATATTGCTGGCCCATGAAAAAACCAAAACACAAAATTCAAAGGGGTTTCTACTGGATATGAACCCCTTTCTCATCATTATAAAGTCAAAATATCATTAAGTCCCACTATTTTAAGTCCGGGACTGTCCATAAATTCATTTGGCTCTACTAATGGTAACGGGTCCTTATTTTCATGTTCCATGGATGCCAAGAGCCTTCCCCTATCTAAACTTCCTCCTATGGAAAAGTATCAGTTTCCCATAGGTCTTCCTAAAACCTGACAATCTAACTCCAAAAACTGAAATCCAAGTCTGAAACTGAAAACTGAGGAGGCGTTTTAAATACCCAACCTAACAATGAATGTTTCTGGAATAATTTAGCAGATTGAATAGACGAACATTCTATACAGACCTGTTATACAAACATATACTGAAATATGTACATACAGATAGCATAACATGAGTACATTGGTAGGCATGGATAGATGAATTACTGTCATGGACAACTAATACAATTAGCATCTATTTATTGCATTACCTACAGAACTGCAAGCTATCTGATGCAATTTTTTGTAACTCACAATTATGTATGAACAAGTCAATGCACACAAAAATAACAGAAGAAAAATAATCATATTAATTTGTAAAATAAATACAAAGAAAAGAGATTGCATCTATATAATGGAGTAAATTTAAAGTAATGAAATCATTTCTACTATTAAATTCTTTGGGAGCAACTTAAACACATATGGATTAAATTTCCTATTTTTAAGAGAAAACAGCAGGAGTTGCTTTCATGAATATGGAATACTCACCTGTGGATACTATTAATGGAGTTTTGCATTCTTTACCAGTAAAGTGATGCTGTTAAAATCGATTCAAGAAATAAATGGGTGCTCACCTTTCAATAGCAGTAAATTTCTAAAGTCTCTCCAGCCCAGCCGACTCCAAACACAAGGAATATGGAGGGGAATGAAGTTGGCTCTTTGCCTGATGTTTTATAGTCCCTGAAGACCACGCCCATTCTCCCAAAGTGATTAAGTTGCCAAACCTTGGGAAAGGTGTTGGGTACATGATTAGATTTTTGTGGAGTGGAAGACACACC
>NW_023237767.1:0-1118 GCF_002007445.2 Ailuropoda melanoleuca | reverse complement strand
TAATACATATATCTCACATCTTCTTTATCCATTAGTCGATGGACTCTTAGGCTCTTTCCATAATTTGACTATTGTTGATAATGCTGCTATAAACATCAGGGTCCATGTGCCCCCTTTGAATCAGTATTTTTGTGTCCTTTGGGTAAATACCTAGTAGTGCAATTAGTTTCAGGTGTAGAATTTAGTGATTCATCACTTATATACAATACCTTATGCACACTGCAATACCCATCACCCATTTAACCTATTCCCCCTTGCTCACCTCCCCTCCAGTAATCGTCAGTTTGTTCTCAATAGTTAAGAGTCTGTTTCTTGGTTTGCCTCTCTAGTTTTAGAGGAACTCCATACCATTTTCCAGAGTGGCTTCACTAGTTTGCTTTCTCACCAGCAGTGTAAGGGGGATACTGACATCTATTTTCTACCTTATGTAATTATTTTGAACAGCTAACCTATCCCCATAAATGTTGATCAGAGGAGGAGACGAACCATGAGAGACTATGGACTCTGGGAAACAAATTGAGGGTTTCAGAGGGGAGGGGGTGGGGGATGGGTTAGCCCAGTGATGGGTATTAAGGAGGACACATATTTTGTTGAGCACTGGGTGTTATACGCAAATGATGAATCATGGAACACTACATCAAAAATAATGAGGTACTGGAGGCTTTATTCTGTTCCATTGGTCCATGTGTCTGTTTTTGTGCCAATACCATGCTGTCTTGGTGATCACAGCTTTATAATATAGCTTGAAGTCAGGCAACGTGATGCCTCCCGCTTTGTTTTTCTTTTTCATCATTCCCTTGATGATTCAGGGTCTTTTCTGGTTCCAAACAAATTTCAGGATTATTTGTTCTAGCTCTTTGAAAGATGCCAATGATATTTTAACAGGGATGGCATTGAAAGTGTAAATTGCTCTGAGCTGGATAGACATTTTAACAATGTTTAGTCTTCCAATCCATGAGCATGAAATGTTTTTCCATCTTTTTCTGTCTTCCTCAATTTCTTTCATAAGTGTTCTGTAGTTTCTAGCGTGTAGATCATTTACCTCTTTGGTTAGGTTTATTCCTAGGTATCTTATGGTTTTTGTTGCTATTGTGAATGGAATTGATTCCTTAATTTCT
>NW_023237766.1:205-1641 GCF_002007445.2 Ailuropoda melanoleuca | reverse complement strand
TTCTGTTCCATTGGTCTATGTGTCTGTTTTTGTGCCAGTACCATGGTGTCTTTGTGATCACAGCTTTGTAGCATAGCTTGAAATCAGACAACGTGATGCCCCCAGCTTTGTTTTTCCTTTTCAACAATTCCTTGGCGATTCGGGGCCTTTTCTGGTTCCACACAAATTAAAGGGCGGTTTGTTCCAGTTCTTTGAAAAATGTCATTGGTATTTTTGATCAGGATAGCATTGAAAGTGTAGATTGCTCTGGGTAGCATGGACATTTTTACTAAGTTAATTCTTCCAATCCATGAGCATGGAATATTTTTCCATCTTTTTGTGTCTTCTTCAATGTCTTTCAAGAGCGATTTGTAGTTTCTAGAATATAGGTCCTTTATGTCTCTGGTTAAGTTAATTCCAAGATAACATGATTTTTGATGCTATTGTAAATGGAATGGATTCCCTAATTTCTCTTTCTTCAGTCTCATTGTTTGTGTATAGAAATGCAACTGAATTCTGAGCATTGATTTTGCATCCTGCCACATTACTGAATTGCTCTATGATTTCTAGTAGTTTGGGGGTTGATTCTTTTCAGTTTTCCATACAGAATATCATGTCATCTGTGAAGAGAGACATTTTTACTTCTTCTTTGCCGATTTGGATAACTTTGATCCCTTTTTGTCATCTGATTGCTGTTGCAAGGACTTCTGGTACTATGTTGAATAATAGTGGTGCGAGTGGGCATCCTTGTGTTCCTGATCTTATGGGAAAGGCTTTCATCTTTTCCCCATTGAGAATGATATTTGCTGTCGGCTTTTCATAGATGGTTTTTATGAACTTGAGGAATGGACCCTCTATCCCTACACTCTGAAGTTTTTTAACTGGGAAAAGATGCTGTATTTTGTCAAAGGCTTTTTCTGCATCTATTGAGAGGATCATATGATTCTTGACTTTTTTCTTGTTGATATAATCTATCACACTGATAGATTTGCGAATGTTGAACCATCCTTGCATCCCAGGGATGAATCCTGCTTGGTCATGATGGATAATCCTTTTAATGTACTGTTGGATCCTATTAGATAGGATCTTGTTGAGAATTTTGGCATCCATATTCATCAGGGATATTGGTCTGTAATTCTCCTTTTTGATGGGGTCTTTGCCCGGTTTGGGTATCAAGGTAATCTTGGCCTCATAGAATGAGTTTGGTAGTTTTCCTTCTGTTTCTATTTTTTGAAACAGCTTTAGTAGAATAGGTATTATTTCTTCTTTGAATGTTTGGTAGAATTGCCTGGGGAATCCATCAGGCCCTGGAGTTTTGCATTTTGGAAAGTTTTTAATCACTGCTTCAATCTCTTCATAATTAATTTGTCTGTTTAAAAAATCAATTTCTTCCTGTTTCAGTCTTGGTAGATTATAGGTTTCCAGGAAGGCCTCCATCTCTTCCAGGTTGCTTAATT
>NW_023237766.1:0-167 GCF_002007445.2 Ailuropoda melanoleuca | reverse complement strand
GTTTCTATGATCCTTCCTATTTCATTGGTGTTGGTTGTGACCTCTCCCCTTTCATTCATAATTTTATTAATTTAGGTCCTTTCCCTTTTCTTTTGGATAAGTCTTGCCAGTGGCTTATCTATTTTATTTATTCTTTCAAAGAACCAGCTTTTAGTTCTGTTGATCTG
>NW_023237765.1:0-1118 GCF_002007445.2 Ailuropoda melanoleuca | reverse complement strand
ATAAAAAGAAAATGACTTAAAGTAGGTAATGACGCAAACATACATATATCATGAATGAAGTATAAGCACCCACTGTTGGTATTTATTTCTTGAGAAAATAATAGTTTAATTTGTAAGGTTTGGGCTCATACTTTTAACAGAATCAAAATAAATATTATGTATGTATTTCTGAAATTTCAGCTACTCACTGATAAAAATACAAACAAATGAACAAACAACTTTTGGCATAGAGCACAGGCATGTAAACCAACAATAAAAAAAAAAAACTATGAAAATCTGAAATTACCATTCTCCTATTGTTCCCTGTGGTGGTTTAAGTAAATGAAGTTATTCAGTTTCCATAAAGGAAGTCAGTATCTTCAGGGAAGCTATGAAAAAATCAGAAAAGAAAAGAAAACTTATGTTGCAAAACATGTTAAAATTATTAAGAGAATTTCTTTTTCAAGTCAGTTATTTTAATGTAAGTATACATACTAACACATCTTTTCAGGTCTTCAGGAATAATAATAATAAAATGATAAATATACTCACTGGTGAATGAGCACTGAATCACGCACTTCTCTAACCAAAGGTTACAGGCTGATAAACTGTATCATCTACATTATTTCTCTCTCTCTTTTTTATTTCTCTATTTTAAAAGATCTTGTTCTTTAATTTATAAGTGTATCTCTGTGGAAAATCAGAATTGTATTGTTTAGAGGTAAGATAGCTCAATGATTGGAAGATTAAATTATTATAGATCTGTGACAATTCCACTAAGTGAAATGATGAAGTCATGATTAGAATACTACAAGCTTCTGATTCCATCTACAAAGAAACTATTTTTCCTACAAGCTTCTGATACCATGCACTTCTGATTCATAGATCCAATTTCTCTGCATCGGACATGTTCTCTCATCTTATGAAAAACTTCACTCTGTACCAAAACCTATGGGAAGTCTCAAAATTATTAGTGAAGCAATTTTATTGACTTTGCATTACCTGTATATGACCCGAAGGATATTTTCAGGGTGTACTTGTTTCTTAATACCCAGACAGGCATTTTTATATTACAGATCACATAACACTAAATTTAAATAACATACCTCAATATTTTATTAAAAATATTCAATTTCCCA
>NW_023237764.1:0-1118 GCF_002007445.2 Ailuropoda melanoleuca | reverse complement strand
ATCCCAGAACTCCGGGATCATGCCCTGAGCCAAAGGCAGACGCTTAACGACTGAGCCACCCAGGCACCCCACCTGAAGGTAGAAATTTGGGCATTATTAGCATGTGGGTAATGTTTAAATTTTTAAGACTGGACGAGAAAGCAAGGAGATGAGAGTAGATAGACACAGTCCAAGGATTGTGCCCCAAGAGTTTCTGATGTTGAAAAGGTAAGGAGGATCCCAGCCAAAGGACACAATCTTTTTTTTTTTTTTTACAGATAGCTTGGTAGATATAGTCTTCAAAGCATGTTATGGTGTGGGGTTGGAAGTAATTAATTAAATTGAAAAGAAATTCAAAAGATAGTTCAAGTTTCTCATTTTGTGAAATATCTGAACATTCTTACTGCATATTTTTATTGATATGTCAATTAAGAAACAGTGTTATAAAGGTATTCTATAACTAAATCAATAAAATGAAAAATTCCAATGAAATGCTCCATTCCTTTGAATATCTGTCTGACTCTCAGCTAGTCACTTAAATGCAGTGTTACCTGGAAGATAAAATTAACTCCACATATCATCATGTTTACCTTTTAGCACAGACCACTCAAGTCAAGAACTTCTGCTGTGAGAAAAAAAAGAACTACTGGCGTGTACTTTCTTATAGTCTACTCATTAAAGAATTTAAATCCAAATTACAAGGAAGAAATAATAAAAATTTTAATGTTTATGAAAGAAGAGGATTTTCATGAAGTCTTTTTTTTTTTTTTTAAAGATTTTACTTTTTTGAGAGAGAGAGAGAGAGAGAGCGTGTGCACAAGTGGCGGGGGTGTGGAGAAGCAGAGGGAGAAGTAGACTCCCTGGTGAGCAGGGAGCCCGACGTGGGGCTCGATCCTAGGACCCTGGGATTGTGACCTGAGCAAAAGGCAGACCCTTAACTGACTGAGCCATCCAGGCACCCTGATTTGTATTTCCTGATGCCAGGTGATGTTGAGCATTTTTTTCATGTGTCTGTATGTCTTCTTTGGAGAAATGTCTGTTCATGTCTTCTGCGCATTTCTTCATTGGATTATTCTTTGGGTGTTGAGTTTGATAAGTTCTTTATAGATATTGGATACTAGCTTTTTATCTGGTATGTC
>NW_023237763.1:0-1118 GCF_002007445.2 Ailuropoda melanoleuca | reverse complement strand
TATTAAGAGTTGTTTCCTAAGGGAGGATTCTTACAATTTAAATTACTGGGTCAAAAAAAAAATACTGGGTCAAAGGGTATGGACACTTTCGGAACTCTTCAAATGAAAACAAGAATGAGAGTAACACCGAGTTCATAGGGTTGTTGTGAGGATGAAATGAGTCTGTGTGTAAAGTACTTAGAATGGTTTCTGGCACGGAGTAGTGTTCAGTCAATGTTGGCTCTATTTATTGTTGCTGAACTGCTTTCCACAGTGGTTCTACCCATTTATATTCGTGTGAGCAATGTTGGAGAGAGCCAGTCAGGCAACTTGTGAGCGCAGAAGCTTTCCAGGAAGTCGGGGATTTTCCTGTGAACAAATATCTCCCCCGCTGGCTGGTGAAGATGGCTGCTACCATGTTGGCTGCTCCCCAAGAGGGGCTGAGATTTCCCGTCTGAAACCGCTGGCTTCTGACTCACTCTCTGCTCCCCATAGTGATGGGTGATGAGAGAATTCAGCCTCAGGGCCGCGGACATGCCTTGGTACGGCACACCGAGGGACGCGGTTTCCTGAATTTTCCCGAGGCACCTAAAATTATGAGAGGCTGTGTGTTCCTGTAGGAAGCTCTATACCTGCATCTCAAAGATTCCTCCCCAGCGGCCTGAGAGGAGGAGGAAGAGTGGATATCCGCTCCCCAGGCCCTGTGCTAAGGGGTGCAGGAAGTTAAGAAATCAACAAGACCAGCACCTGCTCTCAAAAACCTTATGATCCTATAGAGTTAATAGTATATGGAGGATGGTCATAGACTGTTCTGGCACTGCTCAAGTCCTTTTCTCTTTCTGTTGTATGTATCCTCCAGCAGTTGCAACTGTTGTGGCTAGTGGGATTTTCTTTGGAGACCTGCCTTTGGTGGAGTCCATGCAAAGAGGTGATAGTCCCCACCCTTCCTGCCTCCCAGTAGCAGCTGATGACTGGCTTCAAGGGGAAAACACACTCTGGTGTGATTAATGCTTCAGAGCACCCCCAACCTATCCACTCAACCCAGGGCTAGACTTGGTATTACGTTCCTTGCTTTAGCAACTTCTCTACCCTGTCCTCTTCTGTGCGTCACATCCATCTGACTCCACACCCCGCCCCCC
>NW_023237762.1:0-1118 GCF_002007445.2 Ailuropoda melanoleuca | reverse complement strand
TTTTATTGGAAATACACTTAATTTAGATTAATTTTGGCAGAATTGACATCTTTACAATATTGAGTCATCCCATGCATAAACATATTTCTCTTCAACCAAGCCTTTTTAAAATGTCCTATAGTAGTGTTTTATAATTTCTCCATCACATTCATACATACAACTTTTAAAAACTTATTCCTTTTGATGTTATTTTGACCAGAATATTTGTTCTATTTTGCAATTGACTATTATTGTCCTCTAGGAATGCTGTTGATTATTTTATGTTGATCGTGTATCCAACTAACTTTCTAAGCTTTTCTATTAGTTCTACTGGTGTTTTATAGATCCTTTTGGATTTTCTGTATAGACACTGGTATCTGAAAATGAGGAAATTTTTTTGTCTTCCTTTATAGTTCTACCCATTATGTTTTTTCGTATCTTATTGTTTGGGTAAGTCTTCTCGTACGGTGTTGATTTGATGTTATATCTTTATCATCTTTCTGACATTAGCAGGAATGCTTTAACTCTCTTACCAATAACTATGATGTTTGTTTTGGGATTTACATAAACACTTTTTCCTATTTTGCTAGGATATTGTGAATAAATATTAAATTTCATTGAATGCTTAATCTGTCTTCAGGAAAATTAGCATATGATTTTTCTCTTTCTATTCATAATATGGTAAATTATATTACTAGGCATTCTATTTGAATCATACATTCATTACTGAAATGAATCTTACCTGGTCATGATGTTTTATATATTTGTGTCCTGATAAGTTTAATTCGTTTGTATTTTTTAAAGAAATTTTTCGTGCATGTTCATAAATGACCATAATCTATAACTTCTTTCCTCATACTATCTGTGTTTAGAGTTGGTATATGACTAGATTTAAATTGTTACTTCACAAAACCTTCCAACATAAAACATTTTGGAACGCAGTTGATACTTCGTTTTTGTTTTCCTTTTGTAGCCAAATCTCTCTTTCCTCTCATAATCCCTGTGATAGCCTAGAAATTTAAGTCTGTGGTTTGGTGTCTGGAAGAAATCCCTAAATGGTCAGGAAACTAGGTCAGTCAAAAGAAACCACTTTCCCCCTTTTAACATGCCCCTAAAATCTCAAAACTTTTTTTTTTTTT
>NW_023237761.1:0-1118 GCF_002007445.2 Ailuropoda melanoleuca | reverse complement strand
TTTTTTCTGTCATTGGAGGGGTTAAAAGGCTATGTCGATTACATATTTGTTCCCTCTCTGTGGAGTTTGTATGACAGCTAGTCTGTTCACATGTGGAGATCAGGAGGTCTACTAAGGAAAATGACGGAGAGCAATATGCAGAGGATAAGTTCATGCTGAAAACACTAACTGGTAAGAGTGTGGATATCTGAAATACATGTTTGTATCAGCATATATTTGATTTTATTTCTCTGAGATAATTAAATTCAATTGGTCGGGTGGGGAGAGGGTCAGAGTATAATTAATTCCATAAAGGGCAAGTAAAGAATGCATATATGTTTTTCATATTCACACAATACACACAATGCAGATGGCTTGAAGAAGTATTTATTCCTCAAGCAGATTGATCTATTTGCCACATAGTATATGTCCTTTTATCTAGTAGCTATCAATAACTAAAAAACAACCACATAATATATTCAAATCAGCATACAAAACAGGTACCTATTATCACCAAATATAGAAAATAAATGCAATAGTAGAGGAGAGAAAGTATGTCTCATTTGTGCTGGATATGAAAACAACAACAACAAAAGAAAACAAGAAATAAGAAAAAAAAAACTTCTTTGTACTGAGCTTGGGAGTCTCTCCCCAGGACTATGCTCAACATTTTCTAGCGATGCTAAGGATAGAAACAACCAGCTCTTGAACTTTGAAGTAATTGGTTCACAGCTGTGCTTATACTGAGATGGAAATATGGAAATACATTTGTACAGAGGAAGGTTTTTTTTTTGGTAGTTGTAATGAGAAAGTTGTCAAATTAAACCCAAACTGCTGTAAGTAAAATAAATTACATGTGGAAATTCAATTTCTGATATTTGCATTGCATGGGTACACGTGCTATGATATTTCTAAAAAGAATTCTTTTGTTACCCAAAAGTTTAGTGTTAAGGAAGGAAAAGTGATTAAAGTGATTTTTAGATATTTTTGTATCATAAAAACGTAAGACATCATACCAATGCAACATGGTGCCCTTCAGCATTTCTTAAATGCAAGAGTTCCTAGGGAGGGACACAAAAGGAGGCCACATTTCTAGCTACCAAAGTGTTTGAAATACACTTAAGAAGGCAAGATTAGCA
>NW_023237760.1:0-1118 GCF_002007445.2 Ailuropoda melanoleuca | reverse complement strand
TGAAAGCCAGGTATGTGCATTTTTATAAATTTGGTAAATAGGAAGTCTGTTTTTCTCATAACCAGTTAAGGAAGAGAATGATCTGAGTTTCAAAGAAGCAGATTTTACTTTAAAATATGAATGGAAGGGGAAAATGGTCTGAACAGGAAGATGTTGGTCCTATAACCTGGTTCTAAGATTCATAAGACAAGAGAAAAAAATGCTTCAGCTTTGAAAGGGTGCAGAAAAAGTGGTCATTTTAGTCTGGTTAAGGCCAGGATATTGGACTGTATATCTATAGAAGAGTTTATAAGTTTTTAGAGAGTGAACTCATAATGAAGCAGAAATATTAGTGGGCACATTGGAAAGAGATTGTTGGGAGAGGTTAGGAGTAAGGGATAGCTTTAAAAGAAAAAGTGAACATCTGTAGAACATAGAAGATTTGATACATGTTGCCCTTATTCTGTCTTGGAGGAGGACTGGGAGCCTGTTTATTTGGTGATTATATGTTGGTGAAATGATTTAATATTTCTTATAAGAAACCTCAATGAATCTGTCCACTTGAGCTATAAAAACATACTACAAATCACCTCCTCTGACACTACATTTATCGTTGCAGATAGAAGTCTACAAACATTTAAATGGCTTTTAATTAACATACCTTTATCATCAAAGTGGCTTTTTCTGTACACTATAAATAGTATACCCTCTGCAGTTGATCTAGGAGGGAACCCAGAAAGAATTCTTTTCTGCTTGAACTGTATTTCATATCATAATAATATCTCCTGAATAGTGCTACATGACTTGATAGGACATTATCTCAGTAACTACTTGATTAGGTACTTTGAAAATCCTCATTTTTAAGGCTTTAGGAGGTTTAACAATTTGTCCAAGTCACACACCCAGTAAGTGACAGAGCTGGGGTTTGAATCTGGCAGTCTGATTCTTTCCTTAACACATACATGCCATTAATGTGGAACTTGATTTTAAATTTGTTTCTTATGCTAAAACCAAAGAAGGAGAGGAATGGATTATTGAACTCTAATCCCTGTGTTGGGAGAAAATCAATTCAGTATCAGATATTTTGTTCTATAAGTAGTTATTCATTATGGCAAGTAGCAGACATTACTGATCCAGCC
>NW_023237759.1:341-984 GCF_002007445.2 Ailuropoda melanoleuca | reverse complement strand
GGCAATGGAATGAAAGGGCCCAAAACACGTCCGTCAGAAACAACACCGTACAGGGACCGTCTTAGCACTATTTTTACCCTTCGTGAATAGGGAAATATGAGTAAAAGTGTTCGCGGAAGCCTGACGAGAGTGCCCCTAGTGGTCTCTGAGACCCCACACAGTCCAGGGAAATATCAACGATCATCATCTCTCGTGAGTAAGGGAGCATGAATGAAAAGGTTCAGGATTTTCGAGCACTCAGCGCCCTTCTCATTGGTAATAATGCAGAGCGTCCAGGAAAACACCTCCAGCGAACAGCAGCCTTTTCACTGGGGACCCCGATTCCACATTGGGTGTAGGGACTTGTGGAGGATCCAGCCCTTAGAACCAAGAAACAAAGTGTGAGGGGAAAGCCCTTGAAGTCACGACGGCCTCATGGAAGGTGGAACAGGAATCAAAGTGCTTTGGTTCTGTGAGTGAAACACGACGAACACAGCACTGATAAAGACAATTCGGCCAAAACCTGCTTCCAACGGAATGCTTGCTCCTGGAGAAATCGTGTCAAAACTGCTGGCAGCAATGGAACGAAAAGGCCCAAAACACGTCCGTCAGAAACAACACCGTACAGGGACCGTCTTAGCACTATCATCACCCTTCGTGAATA
>NW_023237759.1:0-181 GCF_002007445.2 Ailuropoda melanoleuca | reverse complement strand
TTTTCGAGGACTCAGCGCCCTTCTCATTGGTAATAAAGCAGAGCGTCCAGGAAAACAACTCCAGCGAACAGCAGCCTTTTCACTGGGGACCCCGTATCCACATTGCGTGTAGGGGCCTGGGGAGGATCCAGCCCTTAGAACCAAAAAACAATGTGTGAGGGGAAAGCCCTTGAAGTCACGA
>NW_023237758.1:0-1118 GCF_002007445.2 Ailuropoda melanoleuca | reverse complement strand
AGCACCTGCCCACCTCCATCCTCGTGTGGAGCGGGGAGCGCAGCTCTGCAGGATGGCTCTGACTCTCAGTCCCCCCACTCACTAGCTGTGTGCCCCTGAGACCACATAACTCTTCCTCCTCTCAGATTCTTCATCTGTTAAATGCCGATAATAAAAGCATCTGCTTGATAAACCTGTGGTAGCGATTAGACATTGTAAGAAGCGTACAGCACTGAGAATAATACTTGAAACATAGCAGGTGCTCACATCAGTTACTTTCATCAGAGCCCTTATCACCGCATGCTAGAGTTCTCTGAGCCTGGGGCTGCCTCCCCCCTGCACTGTGAGCGCTGCAAAGAGAGAAGGTCTTACTATGTTCCTATCCCCAACATCCAGCAACCATGTGGAAAACCTACTTTGAGAACGCTGAATGAACACACGAATGAATGAAATAAAAATACATATTCATGTACATTCACGTTTCATTCCTGCTACAGTGCCCCCAAAAGACAATGTGACATCATAACTGCTCAAAAAGGAAGGACGTTATTTCACACATCAACCCACCTACATCCTTTGAGGATTGTTTTTAGAACAGAAATAAACTCTATGCACAGCTTATGGCATGAAGCTGTTGTTTTTAAAGATAAAGGCACTTTCCAAAAACACTGACTTACTTCATCCAGAATATTCATTTTCAGCAGTACAAGTTGATGAAGGAAGAATGAAAAATTGAGAAATATATGTATTTCCCTCTTAGAAGTGAAAGTTTGAAAAAACGTGGCCAACAGACACATGAAAAGATGCTCAGCATCACTGGGCATCAGGGAAATACAGGTCAAAGTCACCATGAGACACCACCTCACACCAGTCAGGATGGCTAAAATTAACAACTCGGGAAACAACAGATGTTGGCCAGGATGTGGAGAAAGGGGAACCCTCTTACACTGTTGGTGGGAACACAAGCTGGTGCAGCCACTCTGGAAAACAGTGTGTAGGTTCCTCAAAAAGTTAAAAATAGAGCTACCCTACAGCCCAGAAATTGCACTACTGGGCATTTACCCCAAAGATACAAACATAGTGATTCGAGGGGGCACATGCACCCCAATGGTTATAGCAGCAATGTCCACAATAGCCAA
>NW_023237757.1:0-1118 GCF_002007445.2 Ailuropoda melanoleuca | reverse complement strand
GCATCCAAACCTCAGTCTCGTGGCCTTTCCGCTCTATTATTTTAGCAAATGTATTGTTTTCAAGTACAGTGATATTTTTTAAGTAGCCACGCTGAGTTATATTAGATTGAATGTTATTACTCTGTGCAAAAGTTAAAATGACATGTAATGCTGGAAAATTTGGGGAGGAAATCAAGCATATTTTAAACTGAATCCTTAAAATAAAATGCACATAAAATGTTAGCTGTTGTTTGAATCCATAGCAACATAGTCTCCTAGTTTGTCAATCTGCAAAAGGAATTATAAATGTGTACCATATTTTGTACTCAGAAATATGTTTTTTAACAGCCTAAAATTTAAAAAATTATCTCATATGTCTATTACCTCCTGGGCATTTGCCCTTTGATCTTGCCTCCTCCTTTAAAATTATATAAATGTTTTTCTTTTTTCTTTCTTTTTTTCCTTTAAGCAACTATGAAAGAAGTTTAGTTTAGTTTTATTGTAATTGACCTCAATGAGCTATAAGGAGAAATAACTTGTAAAAGGATAATTACAATATAATGTTAGTACTGTGAAACAAAATGCTCCAGTTACAATAGAAGAATGGATAACATACACATTAAAACACAGAGGTTGAGTTAGGGAAGTTTTTCTGGGGATGATGCATTTAAAGAAGTTAATTAGGTACAGAACAGTGAAAGGAGGGAAGGAAAGGTCTTAATCATTTTAAAGAAAGACGTGGAAACAAACCTATTAGCTCAAATATGGCCCCTCCCAACCAAACTCTTCTCCATGTCCTCAATTACATAGCCAGTGCTTATATCATCAGTAAGCAGTTTTCCCCTCTCTAAGGTTTTCTGTTGATAAAAATTATCATTTAGCCTTTTGACAGTTTTTTTCAAGTTTTTAATTAAATTCCACTTGGTTAACATACAGTGTAATATTAGTTTCAGGTATAGAATTTAGTGATTCATTACTTATATGCCACACCCAGTGCTCATCCTAAGTGCCGCCCTTAATCCTCATCCCCCATCTAGCCCATTCCCTGCCCACTCCCCTCCCCTCCAGTAACTCTCAGTTTGTTCTCTACAGTTAAGAGTCTATTTCTTGGTTTGCCTCTCTCTCTCTCTTTTTTTTTT
>NW_023237756.1:0-1117 GCF_002007445.2 Ailuropoda melanoleuca | reverse complement strand
GGTACGTGCATTGTGGTAAGTACTTTACGCTCATTATTTCGTTTAATCCTCATGGCATCCCTGTAAGGAATGCACAAGTATGTCCCCTTTTATAAATTAAAAAATTGAAGCCTAGAGAAGTCATAGTAGACAGTGGGGAAGTGCTGGTTTGAACCTTGAAACACAGTCTCTTCTCTCACTTCAGCATTTGATATATGCAGATTTCCAAGATATTGAAAACATTTTGTAAATAACATGTATAATGGCCGCATACTTTTCTACTTTAGGACCCTACCATGTGCTTATCCAATGCTTATAATCCAGCAGTGGGTTATAAATTTCTCTAATGTTGCAATATCTTCAGAAACTTAGCTTTATCTGTGTTTCCAATCATTTCCAATCCTCCTAAAAAGGAGGAATTCCTAGAAAATGAATCAATATGTCAAAGAGTATAAATATTTAACAAATATAATTCTTGGTGCACATTACCAAGCTGCTTTTAACACACAATTGTAAACATTTCTGCACACTTTTTTTCATCTGCCTTGGCCAAAATGCTTATGGTTGCCATTTTTGATTTTTCCTAATTATAAATAAATCCTAGGTGACTATGTTTGTACATTTATCTTTGCCTACACTTCTGAGTATTTCTTTCAGTTACATTTCTAAAGGTGGAATTGCTGGATCAATGGGTACACACATTTTAAAATCTGTTAATACTTATGGTATTGCTAAATTATTTGCCAAAAAGATCACTGTTATACTCCCACTAGCAGGGAATGTGAGTGACCATTTCTTCACACCCTTGTCAACACAAAACATTTTGTTTTTATCTGAATTTTTAAGAACTGATGAAGTAGAACAGCTTTTCACTTGTTGATTGACCTTTTGCTTTCCTCTTTCCTTTTTTTCTTGTAAATTTTTAAAATTTATGTCCTTTGCCTTTACTTAAAAAAATCTTTAGGTTGCAAGCCTCTTTCTTATTAATTATTTAGTTGAAAGAGTTCTTTATATTACGACTATTACCTCTGTCAAATCCATTGCAAAATGCCCCCAGTTTTTCATTTGCATATTTCTTATGAAAGTTTTTGATATAGTGCTGTTTAAATTTTAATGTGGTCATGTCTATCAGTATTTT
>NW_023237755.1:0-1117 GCF_002007445.2 Ailuropoda melanoleuca | reverse complement strand
GGCCAGGGTAGGTCCTGTAAAATCAAACAGCTGACATGTTAGTCTCTCTCTCTCTTCATACAAAGTGCTCCAGGGAAACTTGTGCCTTGGTTTTGTGCGTGATGAGACCTCTCTTTAGATGAATATGAACCTTATCTTCTAATTAAGAAAGAAAATGTTCTGTTCTGCCCAAAAGGCAAAAGTTAACAACGTGATAAATTCAGAAATGGGTATTTTAGGTTGTTCTCACTTTAGTGTATATGTCAGTTTACGAACATTTCATGGAGACAGAATGGCAGTAAGTGGAATTCCAGGTATCAAGTCTTTTTACGAACATTGGTCCTCCCCATAGCATGCCCCAAATGCCAGAAAATGCTATGAAATGGAAATAGAGTCCATGCACATTCTAACAGGAACTTACAGGTTTTTATGAAAGGGCTGGCCACAGTTTCTTCCCTACCTTTATGATGAAGGAGGTTAGGGATAATTTTAGGTTAAAAAAAGAACCTGTGTCTCCACTCCAATGGACTCACAACTATTTCCACCTGTATAGATAGATAAAAAGCTGAGGTTACATCACTTCCCAAGAATTAGGACTCTCTTAGATCAGGTAGTATGTTCTGCATTATAAAAAATAATGAATTACAGAGAGTGAAGAGCATTTTAGAGAACTCTCTGTGCATATTACCAAAGAAGATATATGACTGGCATATAAGAACATGAAAAGATGCTTAATATCATTAGTCATTAGGGAAATACAAATTAAAACCACAATGAACTGCCACTTTGTACTTAGTAGAATAGCCATAATTAAAAAAGACAATAAATATATTGGTGAGGATATGGAGAAACAGGAACCCTCGTGCATTATCATGCATTACTTCCAAACTGAGAGTGGTTTGTCTAGGCTCTTTCTCCTCAGGGGGGACAAATGTGCCACACAGGACTTACTATATGCATTATATAATGAAAAAGTGGTCACTTCAAATCTCTCCTTGAACTGAAAATAACTAACTAACTCTTCCTATGATGCAAAGAGAATAGAGCCTCAAACATGAAACAAGTCCTAGTTTAATGACTTTGGGTAATCTTATACCTTAATTTCTGGAACAGGGAACTAAGTTATATTCCAGGTTGT
>NW_023237754.1:0-558 GCF_002007445.2 Ailuropoda melanoleuca | reverse complement strand
GGAAAGACATCATTAGATGATATCCACAGAAAAACTGTGACGAGTCTATAGGATGGGCACGTTCTTTCTTAAAGAAAAAAAATGCGTTNCGTTGTGTGACTTTGCATAGAAAACAAGCTGGAAGGATCTGTGTCTAGGAGCTATAGCAGCGAGCTCCTGGGAGCAGGGGTGAGTCTTTGCTGGTCACCCCTGTCTTTAGCACTCCCAGCCGGGCGACCCACAGGAGGGCTTCATACACATTCATGGACATGGTTCTTCAGATGGGAAGTACACCATTCTCTACATCTTTATGTATCCTCTGCTTGTCTTAGAAGAGCATAAATGGCTTTTGTAATAAAAAAGGAACGAGAACGCGTTTTCTGTTTGGAAGGAAAATGTTTGCTTACTCTCAATGAGCAGAGGGATTCCGAGGCCAGCCCTGTCTGAGATTCCTGTCTCCTGGGGCAATGACTGCCTGTCTCTTTGCAGGGACTCCAACCGGTCCTTAGCACCCACTGGGAGCACAGTTCAGGGCAGGGGGCTCCAGAGGGGAAAGGCAACTTTTCCCTAGTGTGATGC
>NW_023237753.1:0-1117 GCF_002007445.2 Ailuropoda melanoleuca | reverse complement strand
AGGAGGGGAAAAAAATCTCTTTTCCTTGTCATTTTGGGTACTAATAAGCACAATTAGAAACATATCTACAGATTGCTCGGGAAGTTGAGATCCTAACTGAGAAATTCCAAATTAATAAAAGCCAAATTTCATTCATTTACTCAATGGACCAAATCTTGTAATCAAATTTCTTCTGAGATAGCCATCGACTTCAGTGAGAGTTTCTCTCATGGAATAATTGTAGAATTAAGCTCAATGCCGTTAATAGGGGGGAGAAAACCCCACTAATAGACTTTGCACTGTGACAACTGATGGCCTCAACTGGATAACCTCCTCTCTAGACGTCGATGGTGCAGTTGCTGCCTGATTCACAGCAGTACAGAAATGGGCCTAATGATGCAAAGAAACAAATAATCTCTATCCATTATGCTTTCAACCTTTCCAAGATAAAAGTACTTCTTACTTACATACTTACGAGGGTAAAAGAGGAAAAGAGAATCATGCTGCCCATCGACTAGAATGTTTCCTTGTGCCAAATAAACATGGGTAATTTTGAAGTTTAAATCTTAAGTGAAGACTCAGCTAATAACACAACTTGGAATTCAAGATTTCAGCATCTTATTAAATATCCACTTTACTATATTCAGACGGCTTTTTGAGAACACTGTCAACAGCCGTATTATTGGATAAATTCTAACCCTTCTGGAGACTATGAGGGGAAAATGGAGCTGATCTGCCTCTAAGGGGCAGGATTCAGTTTTGTTCAACACTGTGTCCTTGGGGTCTTAGCGTTTGCCTCATTGGAAATGTTCACCGTGAAGTTTGAAGATGGTAAATGAAGTAAACGACGTTGGCAAGAATGTGCTTCAGAGAACCAAAATGGCCCCTGAAGCCTGCCCTGTGGATCGCTGAAACCAAAATGGATGTTAGAGAGTGTTTAGTACATTCCCTCTATTTTAACCCGTAAAGAAACGGATGCTTAACGAGCGGAAGTGACTTATAAAAGGTCTCACATGCGGTAGGGGTAAAGTCTGGCTCTGTTTTAGCTTCAGGGATGTGCTTCCACGGGTTTTACTCTTTTGCCCTTCACAGACTTCCCCTGGGTGCCCCGAACCACGGTGTTGCCAGCCTGGCCTCC
>NW_023237752.1:0-1117 GCF_002007445.2 Ailuropoda melanoleuca | reverse complement strand
GAAGGCAGACGCTTAACCGCTGTGCCATCCAGGCGCCCCAGCAAATCCATTTCTTAAAAAGGAGAATTTCAACAGAGAATTTGAATCTACAAAAATACAAACAAATGAAAAATCTAGAGATGGAAAAAATCTCAAGTTAATAACTCAAGAGATGGGTTTTAGAGCAGGGTAGACACAGCAGAAGGTGGGAAGAGTCAGTAAATTAAAGCACACGGAAGAAAAGAAGAATGATGCTGCATAGAAGAGCACAAGGGGCATGCAAGACACTCAACAAATCTCTAATCTACTTGTACCTGAAGTCCAGAAGGAGAAAAGAGAGAGAATGTGGGGCAGAAGAAAGGTGGAATAAATAGTGACCTAGAATGTTCCAAAATAATTTAAAGAAATGAACCCACAAATTCAAAAGTCTCTACCCACCAGCCCCAAGCAGGAGACATTTAAAACAACAGCAAAACGAAAAACAAAAAAGCAGTATGCTTGGGCACATCAGAGTAAAATCGCTGGGAAGCAAAGAGAAGTTCTGAAAAGCATCTGGAGGGGCAACAATATGTCGCAAGTGTCACCTTCAGGGTTAACAGTTATAAGGAGTGGCTTCTCAAGGGGCACATGGGCTGGAACCCCTCAGAACACTATTGGAAATGACCTGCCCACCTTGGATTCTATACCCAGACAGAGTATCCTTTACAAGGAGTGTGGAATGTATGTTTAGACAAATAAAAAAGGTTGCTTTTTCTGTCGCAGGCATTCAAAAAAATAGTAAAAGGAACACTGTCAGTAAAGGGAAAACCATCTGGCTAGAGCACATGAAAGCAGGAAAGAATGAAGAGTGAAGAAAGGTAAACACGTCCATAAATGCAGATGAATATCGGCTGTTCAGAACAACAATAACGATACATTATGGGGTTTAAAATATATGTATAAATCAAGGGCAGGACAATGATGATATGAGAGATGGGAAGAATAAATGTACTCAAAGTGCTCTCAGGTCCTCAGAGCCTCAGGCAGTGGTGAAGGACATGGTTTATTTTCGATCATTAAGAGCGTGTTTTAATGTCTAGGTTGCCACAAATGCTTAGTAGATGGAAGTGGGATAATAATTGTAAAAAAGAGAGAGAGA
>NW_023237751.1:0-1117 GCF_002007445.2 Ailuropoda melanoleuca | reverse complement strand
TGTTGCTTAAACGACCCAGCGGGTGGTGTTTTGTTATAGAAACTCTTGGAAACTAGTAAAGAGGGAAATTAATATCCTGTGAAATTCTCTGTCAGTCTCCAATTCAGCCTTTTACATCTGCTGGAGAAGGGCAACCAGCTAAAATCAACAGAAAAGTTTCCAAACCACTGCCCCACCTGGATGGCTCAGCAGGTCACTCTAGAATGTGAGGGCACTTGGGACCTAATGCCAGTCACACCCTAGTTTCTTCATCCGTGGGATGGGTGGCACCAAGGGACCACTACTGACCCCGGCTGTCTTGCTTTCAGGCTTTCTGCTGAGATGTGACTTAAAGCTAACCTGTTTGCTTTTCCCTTTCAAGTCAGGCTGGCTCGCTGAGGGTGACATGAGGGAACTGACCTTAGGAGCCGGTTGTCCTCACAGTGCCATCTCTGGGTGGTCATCTGTGAGGGTGAGGGATTGAGGAGGGTGGAGGAGAAGACAGGGAATGCGTGTTAATATATTAAGCACTTACGTGTGATCGGGGCCTTGCTGCACGTTGCATATGCATGACCTTCCGTAATTACCCAAACTCTGAAAGTAGGTGCTAATATTTTTCAAAGAGGAAACGGCTCAGAGGTACTACACAAGTTAACCCCGTGTCACTAAGGCAGTGCTAGACTCACACCAACTCCTCTGTCTGGATGCAGGTCTCTGACTCAGGACAGCTACGTGAATGGTGGTGCCCCATGCAAAATGGAAAGGTAGGGCTCCTTGTTAAAAAATTATTGGGAGTTTAAAGATGGCGGGGCATGAAGCCAGTGAGGCCTGGACAGCTGCTCAGGTTGCATGCCCGTGCTTTGATGCTTCTACAACATTCTGCTGGTGACGTAGCTGATGAATGTGAATGTTTCATGAATTCTTACCGGCACATTTAGCATCTCATTGAGCCTGTGTGTTTGAAGGCAGAAATAAGGTGGTATCTGTATCACTACCCTTCTCAAAGGCATATTGACCTACTGTTCTTTCTATTTCAGTTCCGGTATAGTTAACACACAGTGTTATACTAGTCTCAGGTGTACAATGTAGTGATTCAACACTTCTATACAATTCTCAGTGCTCATCAAAAAAAAAAAAA
>NW_023237750.1:0-1117 GCF_002007445.2 Ailuropoda melanoleuca | reverse complement strand
AGGTAGGAAACACAAAACCTTTTAGCCATTGTGAGATGAAGACTATGAATTTTCAGTAGGGAATCGGCTTCAATAATAGCATCATTAATGGTTCCCAGGCAGGAAAATAATGATGAAAGACAAAGGGGAAAAAATGACATATGCTAGTCTAATCTATCCTTTTTTAATCAGGAAACTAATATTTGCTAGATGCCCCTCCCAGAAATATTCCAGTGATATCTCATGGCCCAAAATGGATCTTATAGTCACCTATTGTTGCAAGGGGGTCTGAGGAGGTAATGAATTTTAATTGAGCACATAATCATCCTGAAAAAAATTGGTTATATTTAGGGAAAAAAGAGAGTGTATTAATTAGGGTACAGGCTAGTGTGCTATAATTAAGCTCCCAAACTCTAGAGGCTTCACAGTCCAGGGTTCAGTGAATATTTAAGGCTGGCAGTTATCTCTGTCATCTTCTGTGAGATCCCACTTGTAGACCTAAGCTTGCACTCCAGGTGCACCATTCCTCAGGCATCTGCAAAGTGAGAAGAGCCTAAAGGAGCACACCTCTGGTTATTTTAAGGGTATACCCCAAAATAGACCCATTAATCCTATCCCCATATTATTGCCCAGAACTTAGTCATATGGCCATATCTAGCTGCAAGGGAGGCTGGAAAATGTAGTGGTTAGCTGAACGTCCATATGTCTAGCTGGAACTATTAATTTGGAAGAAGGAGAAAATGGAGATCTAAGAGCATGAGGAGAAGTGCAACAGGGAGTTTATCAAAAATGTCCCTTTTCCCTTCAGATTCACAGGGATCCTTCAGTCAACTACCTTTGGACAAAATTGTTCAGCCATCCAATGCATACTATTTATATCAACACCTAGCTTGTGGTTCTCCATCTTATACAAATATATAATTAATGAAGAAAGGATAGGTTCATTCACTACTTTATTCAGCCATTAAACAAATGCTTACTGAGCATCAAATCCCTAGCTGGAGCTAAGATCCAAAGGGAGGAACAGTGCAAAATGATGAACAGGAACAGTACAGGAGGGCATGAAAGGTCAAGTCTGCTCAGAGAAGGATAGGACTGGTTTGATGGGCTCTTCTCACATAGGACAGCCACCGGAGAA
>NW_023237748.1:0-1007 GCF_002007445.2 Ailuropoda melanoleuca | reverse complement strand
GTATTCATCCTTTCTGATGGCTGAGTAATATTCCATTGTATAGATGAACCACATCTTTGTCCATTCTTCTGTTGAAGGACATCTTAGCTCCTTCCACAGTTTGGCTATTATGGACATTGCTGCTATGAACATTGGGATACAGGTGCCCCTTCTTTTCATTACTCTGTGTCTATGGGGTAAATACCCAGTAGTGCAATTGGTGGGACGTAGGATAGCTCTGTGTTTAACGTCTTGAGGAACCTCCATCTTGTTTTCAAAAGTGTCTGTACCAGCTTGCATTCTCACGAAGAGTGTAAGACATTCTTTCCGACTGTATTTTTTTTAATTTCCTGTCTTTGTTAATTTTTTTAAAGATTCTATGTATTTATTCCATAGAGATAGAGACAGCCAGCGAGAGAGGGAACACAAGCAGGGGGAGTGAGAGAGGAAGAAGCAGGCTCCTAGTGGAGGAGCCTGATGTGGGGCTCGATCCCATAACGCCGGGATCACGTCCTGAGCTGCAGGCAGACGCTTAACCACTGTGCCACCCAGGCACCCCCTGCCTTGTTAATTTTAACCAGTCTAACTGGTGTAAGGTGGTATCTCATTGTAGTTTAGATTTGTATTTCCCCGATGGCAAGTGTTGTGGAGCATTTTTTCATGTGTCTGTTGGCCATTTGTATGTCTTTTGTGGAGAAGTATCTCTTTGTGTCTTGTGCCCACTTTTANGTTCCTTATAGATCGTGGATACCAGCCCTTTATCTGTAATATCATTTGCAAATGTCTTCTTCGATTCCATAGGTTGATTTTAGTTTTGTTGATTGTTTGCTTTGCCGTGCAGAAGCTTGTTATCTTGATGAAGTGCCAGTCGTTCATTTTTGCTTTTATTTCCATTGCCTTTATTGTTTTTTATTTTTAAAAAAGATTTTACTTATTTATTTGACAGAGATAGAGAAGGCAGCGAGAGAGGGAACACAAGCAGGGGGAGTGAGAGAGGAAGAAGCAGGCTCACAGCAGAGGAGCCTGAT
>NW_023237747.1:0-1117 GCF_002007445.2 Ailuropoda melanoleuca | reverse complement strand
TTTTTTTAACATTTCTGCTACTAGGTATGATGTTTGCTATAGGGTTTGTAGGTACTTTGTTACATTATGTTGGTAGCTACTTTTATATATCGTTTATTAAGAATTTTTATCGTAAGGGAGCCTGGGTGGCTTGTAGTAACTGACTGAATGACAATTAGTCTCAAATATGCCACTGAAGGTAAGGTTTGGTTGGATAATCAATTTGTGCAATTACTGCTTTATAAAAAGGAGGACAGATTTTACCTAAACCTATGCAAATGGCTCTATTGCCATTAAAGAAAGGACACCAGTAAGAGTTTCTGAATCTGGGGGTTCACTGAGAAGCAGATAAAACTACAAAATGTTTCATTTTAGTTTATGAAAGCAGTTTATTTAATTAAGTGTTAGAACTAGTTTAAGAAGGGAAAGGATTTTTTCATATAGTCATTAAAAAGAGCACTAAAATAGTATTGACAATATTCGAAGCAAATAATGATGATAAAGTTTTTCTAAGCAGTTCAGTGAGTGCTACTTGATTAATTCTTATCTGATGAATTTAGGTCAGCTGTCTGGTTTCATGAAGCCTTTTACCTCTGGAGTAAAAAGAGTCTTGGAAATCCTGACTCAGTCTAATGGTATGGTCTGAAAGTTGCCTAAGTAATGTCAGCTGAAGAGTTTGTACTTAAAAGACTATTCTTCGAGGTGTCAGTTGTTTAGAGTATCTTGTATAGTCCTTTCCAAGAAGCTTTCAGGTTGCCTTCTTTTTCTTTTTTCGTTTTTATTTAAATCCAGTTAGTTAACATATAGTGTAATATTAGTTTTGGGTGTAGAATTTAGTGATTCATCACTTACATACAACACCCAGTGCTCATCACAAGTGCCATCCTTAGTACCCATTGCCCATTTAACCCATTCCCCCGCTGAACTCCTCTCCAGTAATCCTCAGTTTGTTCTCTATAGTTAAGAATCTATTTTATGGTTTGCCTCTCTCTTTTTTTTCCCCCTATGTTCATCTGTTTTGTTTCTTAAATTCCACATATGAGTGAAGTCACATGGCATTTGTCTTTCTCCGACTGACTTATTTTGCTTAGCATAATACACTCTAGCTCCATCCACGTCATTGCAAATGACAAGACTT
>NW_023237746.1:0-1117 GCF_002007445.2 Ailuropoda melanoleuca | reverse complement strand
CTTCTTTCCTTCCTTCCTTCCTTCCTTCCTTCCTTCCTTCCTTCCTTCTTCCTCCCTGACCCTCTCTCCCCCTCATCCTTTCTTTCTTCCTTCTTTTCTTTCTTTCAACACATTCTTAATTAATTATATAAAAGGTTCCATGACTGGAGGATACAAAACTGAATGAGGGACCCATGACCCCAATCCTCATAAAGGATAAATCTACAGGCATTCCTTAAAATGTGTCAAATACATAGATATTATTTCCTTTTGTTCAGCCCTAATTTTTACTACCTTAAATTGTTTTTATAATTTGACATTGGAAAGGAAGGGCATGGGATTTAAAGATTTTTCTCTAAACGTCTTTTTCCAGAGAAGTGCCACTTCCACTTCCCTGGTATTTCTGTTTCTTGACTTCCATCATGTCATGATTTCTTGATTATTTTTTTACTTCTCTGATCTTACTTCCTGGTTCACTTTACAGTTTCTTCTTCTGTAACTTCTTGTCTTCTGAAAACCAATGCATTTTTTTCTTCTGGCATTTAAAAAAATTAATTAAATTCAATTTAACTAACATATACTGTTTTTTTAGTTTCAGAGGTAGAATTTAGTGATTCCTCATCTGCATATAACACCGAGTTACTTCTAATGACCTTAATGCCCATCTCCCAATTACACCATCCCCCCACCCACCACCCCTCCAGCAACCCTGTTAGTTTCCTATAGTTAAGAGTCTTTTATGATTTGGCTCCCTCTCTGTTTTCATCTGATTTTATTTTTCTTTTCCTTCCCCTATGTTCATCTGTTTTGTTTCTTAAATTGCACATATGAGTGAAATCACATGGTATTTGTCTTTCTCTGACTGTAAACCTGGGTCCTACCCTTGGCTCACTCTTCTCATCACATACTTTCCTGTGGGTAATGTCTACTACTCTCCTAGTTTCAGCTAACACTTACCAACTAAGTGTTCACCATACCTAGGTCTCCACCCTGATTTGTCTCCTGATTTTCAATCTGGGCTCCTTAACTGAATACATCATGGCTGCCAGGATGTACTTCTCCATCACCATAATCTGCAGCTTTCTGACTCACAATATATGCTCTATACATCCTGAATTTCTTGAGAACAACAGTAATC
>NW_023237745.1:0-1117 GCF_002007445.2 Ailuropoda melanoleuca | reverse complement strand
GCAGGGGGAGTGGGAGAGGAAGAAGCAGGCTCCCAGCAGAGGAGCCTGATGTGGGGCTTGATCCCAGGACCTTGGGATCACGCCCTGAGCCGAAGGCAACACTCAATGACTGAGCCACCCAGGTGCCCCTATTTACTATATTCTTATGTTTAAATTTTTAAAACAGTAATTTAAAAAAACTAATTAATAATTTAAAACAGAACTGATGCCAATTAAGTTGTCAAACTAAGTTCAATAACAGAAATCAATGAACCAAGTTATTTTGAAGATTGGTCCTAATATATAGACAATATCATAATTACTGACTAAATTCACCTCTACAAACATTTTATGTGACAACTAAAAGAGAAAAATATGAGCTGCTACTTCCTACGAGAGGACAGTAACAACTAAGTAGGAAAAAATCACCCGCACATTAATTCATTAATTCAAAAGACAGAGTTCCATGGAATCTAAAACAAAAACAAAAAACAAGCTCATATATACAGAGAACAGACTGGTGGTCACTAGGAGTGTGGGGTGGGGCGTGGGAGAAATGGGTGAAGGGGGTCAAAAGATACAAACCTCCAGTTATAAAATAAGTAAGTCATGAAGATGTAAGGAAAAAAAGAAAGTTCCATTTTTAATAATTTTGTGATTAGTTTAAGATATTATTACTTTGAGTGCAACTGTCTTTTAAGAACCAAGTATAATGGAGTTAAGGAGTTATTCATCTTTGCTCTTCTAAATAACCTCAGAAGAGGTCCAAACGCAAGTGAACCAATGGAATCCCCTATTAAAGTTGATACTATTCTTCTTTTTTGAATTAACCTCTCTCCTGCCATCTGTTATAAGCAAATTTCTTTCCTTCAAACCATAATTGAATTCACATATTCAAAAGGGTTTATCTGCTTCTTACTTGATCATCTTACAATTCCTACCTATATGTATCTGCAATCCTTATAGTACTTTGTCACTTGTTCCTGTATATTGTCTACTAAAACCATAAAATGGTAATTTTCCCATTAGAAAGTACAAATTGAAAGGCAAAGACTATTTTGATTCATAACTTATATAAGCTATAGGAGTCAGTCACAGTGCCCCATTAATGGCGTAAGAAATGTTTTACATTTTTGCT
>NW_023237743.1:0-1117 GCF_002007445.2 Ailuropoda melanoleuca | reverse complement strand
CATGCCGGGTGCTGGGGATACAGTAATGGTCCTTACGAAGCATACCTTTTAGCTGGCACACAAAGGACAAGTCCATGAGCAGAGGAGTAACACAATGACTGTGCTAAGTGTCTGAAAAGAAACCAACAGGGGGCCAGGATAGAGACTGCTGGAATAGGTACCCACTTCAGCTAGAGCAGTCAGGAGGAAGGGACATTTAAGCTGAAGAATAGGAAAAGCGGGTGTTCTAAATGTGGGAAGAAAAGCATTACAGGCAAAGAGAGTCATAAATGCAAAGTCTCTGAGGTGGGGGAAATGGTTGGTGCAGTTAAGAATCTGGAAAGGTCAAGTGTAATTGGTATATGGAGAGCATGGGAGCGGGAGTATGACCTGAGGCCATGAGGCTCTTCCCACGGGCCCTCTTGGGGGATGATAAGGAGTATGGGTTTCATTTTAAGTCCAGTAGGAGGCCATTGAGGAATTTGAGGCCGAGAAGCAGCATGTTCTGATTCTTGCCTTAACGTAATTCCTGTTGTGTGTGGAGAAAGGAGATGGGAGACGGTGATGACCTTTCTCTTACCAAGCAATCCTTGTTAAAAAAGCAGAACTTACAAAGTAATCTGCCTATAATTTTAAAGTAATCTTCCATGGACGCAATCCTTCATATTTCTGTCAGAACAGTAGTTCTTACGTTCTCAACGGGACAGCTTTAGGGGCACACAGACAGCTGAGCACCAACTTGCCTAGCTGAGAACAGGATTGCCCTTCACCACGCTTTTTGTCAAAATAAAAGATAACAGAGTCCTTTCAAATCGCTGTCGGTGAAGTGCATGTCTTCGGCTCCCTCTTTCATCAGGGAAAGGTGCCTGTGTTGAAAGTGAAAAAGATCCAGCCACATGTGACCTCATTAAAGTCCCAGGTGGAGCACAGAGACCTCTGTGCTTCCTCATTCCGGGCAGGTAACGGGACACAAAACACGCAGGTGCATACCTAAGATAATTGACTGGCATACCAGCGTCAGTGCCCATCACACCAGACCTCGTAGCAACCGCAGATCCTGTCCATAAAAGTTAAGTCACTCAAACTGTCCCCGAGCCAGCTCAGAAATCAATTCTCCATCTAACTCCATTGTGCAGAC
>NW_023237742.1:0-2587 GCF_002007445.2 Ailuropoda melanoleuca | reverse complement strand
GCCCAGCTCTCCCACTCCCCTGCCACCGCGGCGTCCGCCCAAGCCTGGCGCGGTGACCGAGTCCCTCGCGACGCGGTGAGTTCTGGTGAGTACGNTGCGCCCCAGCCCCAAGCTGTCAGGACCTGCCCGCTGACTGCCAGCTTCCTCACGTTCAACCCTTCCCTCAACTTGGAACCACATGAGGGAAAGCCAAATACGTTCCCCTACGCAGTCAGGTCAGAGGCCCGCCTTCTAGGAGCCCGCCTCCAGCTTCGCCACATCACAGCCTGAGACGGTCACACGTCTTCCTTCTTTCCCTTCGCCCAGCTCTCCCACTCCCCTGCCACCGCGGCGTCCGCCCAAGCCTGGCGCGGTGACCGACTCCCTCGCGAGGCGGTGAGTTCTGGTGAGTAGCACTTGCTCTCCTTTGGGAAATCCGGTTGTCTACACAGCTTCGTAGGCTGGCAATCCACGAAAGCACTCGGGAAGATGGGCATTTCTGGAGTTAACGCTTTTTCAAAGAAGCATGTCATTTGGTTTTTTGTGGTTTGTTTGTTTATCACAGTGTTTTAAATTGAGATGTAATCCACCTTCCCTAAAAGCCTTCGAAAAGCACACAGTTCAGTCATTGATATTCTGTTCACAAAGCTGGGCTACCATCACCTCTCCCTGATTGACAGCACTTCGCCTCCAAAAGAAACCCACCACCCCTTCGGCAGTCATCTCCCGGGTTTCCCGTTCCACCCGCTCACACTTCTTGGCAACTACTCGGGTGTTCTTGTCTCTACGGAGGTGCCTGGTCTCCTCCCAGACACGTACTGACTCTGTCTGACCCTGCTCAGCTTGTGAGATCGGAAGCAAGTGGGTGCCTTTCAAGTGGTGTGGCTGTAGACATCGGTGTCTCAGGCCAGGCACTGTGCTGGTCTCTGCTGTGTACCCCACCACATGGGGCTCCACTCATCAGGGTGCTTCAAGGAGCCATGGGGTCCCCAGCTCCTGTGGGGACGCTGCTCTGACACATCCTCCATCTCTCTGTGGGCCAAATCCTCAGGCGGTGCCTTCTGAGTTCCTAGGAGACGCTGCACACGCAGGCCCTGGGCCAGCAGCCGGGGCTGGAGAGCAAGGTCGGGCCTCCCGTATTTCAGCGCTGCCCCAGAGCCACCCGCCATCCCCGGCTCGCAGCTGCCGCTCCATCCAGCCCTTCCCCACACGCAGCCGCACTGCCGGGGCTTCCGGGGACAGCAGTGACAGGAAGCAGCAAGAGCTGTGGCAGCTCACAGCGACCAGTGCAGGCACCTGTCCCCGCCCACCGCCAGCAGCAGGTCAAGGACAGCACCTCTGTCAGACTCACTCAGAGTTAGGGATGGAGGCTCCGATGTCACCAGCGGCTTGTCCTAAGTCACACAGAGGCCTTAGACCCTTGGTCTGGTGGCCTCTAGAGCTCTGTGCAGAGAACAGGTGAANACCCGCCATCCCCGGCTCGCAGCTGCCGCTCCATCCAGCCCTTCCCCACATGCAGCCGCACTGCCAGGGCTTCCGGGGACAGCAGTGACAGGAAGCAGCAAGAGCTGCGGCAGCTCACAGTGACCAGTGCAGGCACCTGTCCCCGCCCACCGCCAGCAGCAGGTCAAGGACAGCACCGCTGTCAGACTCACTCAGAGTTAGGGACGGAGGCTCCGATGTCGCCAGCGGCTTGTCCTAAGTCACACAGAGGCCTTAGACCCTTGGTCTGGTGGCCTCTAGAGCTCTGCGCAGAGAACAGGTGACGTGCCGAGGAGACGGGTTGATTACCAGGTAATTACAACGGGGCTGGGGAAATACAAAGGGGGGCAGGAGTCCTGGAGGGGGCGGGGGTGAGAGGCGCTTCCTGCCGCCCTGAGGCGCAGCCTTTGAGCCCCCTCGTCCTCAGCAGTCTGAGCTGCCCTGCTGTCCAGTGTGGGCTCAGGCCCCAGACGCAGTAGGACNCACACGCAGTAGGATGGTTCCTGCCCCCCAGGCGGTCAAGCGTCTCAGTCCTGAGGGATTTAGTCACGAAACCCTGTGGAAGGGTAAACACAGCTTAAAGATAAAAATCATCCGGAGGAGGTGAGGGTGAGCTCAAGTCCTTTGGTCTCGGGGTCCTGCAAGAGAGAGGGAGAAGAATCTGGCCTTTGGTGAGCTTGACCCACAAGTGGCCTGTGTTTCCTTCATTCATCTTTCGGTCATTGAGCCACCAGCACATTTCCCTGAAACCCTTTGTGCATCTGGCCCAGCGTCCTCCCAGAGCTCACAGGCTGGAGAGGTCATCAAAGTGTGATCGCAGCATTTTGGGGGTCTCACATGAGGTCCGAGGGTTCAAGGAGGACGNGATCAGTAAAGGCTTCAAGGAGGAGGTGACATCTTGACTGAGTCTCCCAGATATGTTTTCATTTAGCCAAGCATGACACTCAGCAGGAACCAAACACAAGATGAATGACTGAGTGAGGGAGTGCGGGAGTGAGTGCCCCCCCAGCACAACATGACGAGGGTAGGCTCATCCGAGCAGAGCCGTGGAGTCACAGGGCACACTGGGGAGCAGTGGGGAGGGGCTGCAGGGGATGCCAGCCTCACCCCCATTATGGGCATCTTG
>NW_023237741.1:0-1116 GCF_002007445.2 Ailuropoda melanoleuca | reverse complement strand
TGTCTTCTTTTTTTAGCACCGTTAATACACTTTTCAAATCTACATTAGCACCTTGTCCCAAGAAATAAACGTTAAAAAGAAAAAACAAGGAGGTTTGAACTATTTTTCTTTAAAAAAAAAAAAGCCAATGTGAAGGAAAGACAGCCGCACGCAGTGGCACGATTAGATCACCAAGTCCTTATCGATGTCCTGTTCCTTGATCCCGAAGCATTTGGCCCACTCTTCCAGGGCGATGTACTTGTCGCTGTCGGAATCGCACTCTTCGAAGAATCGGGTGGTGCAGTGCTCCATGGGGATCAGTGGGGCACGGAGGGGAGACAGCTCGGTGTGGGACAGGAACCCATCAATGGGGTGCTGGTCCAGCTGTCCAAACTGCCAGTGGACGGGGAAGATGTACATGTTGTAATTCTTCTCAAAGTCGCGGGCCAGCAGCTCCATGGAGTGGTCTCCAGCTTCCAGGCGCTTCTCGTTCTCGTGGATCTTCTTCACCCTGAGTTTCTGTTTCTCGTTGAGCAGGTTGTTGTCCTCGTCTCTTTCGTACAGAGTGACGAGCACGTTCTTCAGCCAGTCGCGCATGCGCAGAGGAAACTCTGTCAGCTCCAGGTCGAGGCAGGGAGCAATATATTTGCAGGGTCCGATGTAGTCCAGGTGCAGTTTATGGCCCTTCTTTGTTCCCTCAAGGGCACATTTGGTGGCGAAGAATTGGCAGGTAGACTCGTAGGTCTTGTTGTCATTGCTGCACACCCGCTCAAACTCGCTGACGCTCGCTGGGCAGCTGGTGGGGTCCTGGCACACGCACATGGGGTTGTTGCTTTCATCCACCTCGCACACCTTTCCGTGCTTGCAGTGATGGTTGAGGCATGGGTTCTCTGGAGCCACGACTTCCTCCTCCTCGTCCTCGATGGCTTCATCAAACTCGCCAACCTCGACCTGCACGGGATTCACCCCAAGCACCTCCTCGGCATCCTCGACCACCTCCGCCTCTTCTGGCAGAGCATCCTGCTGAGGAGCAGCGAGTGACTTGCCAGCCAAGCAGAGAAGGAAGAACACCCAGGCCCTCATGGTGCTGTGGAACCTCGGCCGCGAATGCAGGCAGTAGAGAAAGCTCCAGGCTCT
>NW_023237740.1:0-1116 GCF_002007445.2 Ailuropoda melanoleuca | reverse complement strand
TGTTCCCTCTCTCGCTGGCTGTCTCTATCTCTGTCAACTAAATAAATAAAATCTTTAAAAAAAAAAAGAAAAGAAAAGAAAAAAAAAAGAAATAGCACCAATCAAAAGGAAAATATTAAATAATCATTGTAAATATGTTTTATATGCAGGGTGTCAGAGCCAGCAAGAAGATAAGGTTTTAAGTTTATATTTTTACCTTTCTTATGAGGGCAGGTTAGACTTTGAAATAGAATAAGAAGGGGAATTTTAGAAGTTAATATGGAAAAGCAAGGAGTAATGAAGATATAAAGCCCCTTCATCAGCTACATATACCCACGCCAGCTTCCAGAAGCAATTGGGGAACTTGGGGAACATTGACTGTTTTACTTCTAGAGTGGCAGCACCTGAGGGAGAAACACTGATCCATGAACTGAACTCATTCAGGATGAGCGTGCTTTGCTTTGTGCTCAGGGAGAGTTGGAAAGAGCATCATTCCAAACTGACAAGGAAAAAAGCCATATGGCAGTGAGTTCATGAGCTTTCTTGAACCCTTCAGAGTGCTGAAGCTCCAGGGCAGCCAACAGGCCTAAAATCTAAGGGGCCACATGCTTGCAGGGAGATGTGAGATCAAGCTCTGGATACTGGTGCGCTGGCTGACAGAATCAGTAACTTGCAAGAGACAGGCCCCAAGGCACAATGCAAAGGGAAGACCAAAGGCTGCAAGTGGAACAAATATTGGCAAAAACCCAAAGCTCTCTAGCACACCAGCCACCATGTAGCAAGCACAAAGTGTCACTAGAGGCATTTGAAAGCTGTGATACATCGAGTGAAACCATAGCAACAACAAATCTCAGAGTGGCCAACAAATTAGTTAGGTTAACTCAAACACAGCCCCAGCAGAAGGAAAGGCATGCCCAGTCTCTGCTGTCTTATACAAGGTGTTCTGTTTTCAACAAATTATGAAGCATATGAAAGGGCAAGAAAAAAAAAACTGCCAAAAGACAAAGCAGTCATCAGAACAAGAGTCAGATATGACACAGATGTTGGAACTGTCTGGCAGAGAATTTAAAATAACTACAAATAATATATTAAAGGCTCTAATGGACAGTACGCAACATGCAAAACCACATGGGTAAT
>NW_023237739.1:0-1116 GCF_002007445.2 Ailuropoda melanoleuca | reverse complement strand
GGGGGGCACCTTTATTGTTAACATATTATTCATTATTCGTATGCTATTCATACAATTCAACCTTAAGCAGTCACTCACCCATTTTCTCCCCAATGGCAGGCCAATCCCATCACTAGGCAACCACTAATATACTTTCTGTCTTTATAAATTTGCTTCTCCTGGACCTTTCATATAAATGGAATCGTATAATATGTGGTCTTTTCCTTCTAGCTTCTTTCATTTAACATAATGTTTAGGTTTGCAAGGTTCATCCCTGTTGTAGTATTTATCAGTACTTCATTCATTTTTATTGCTGAAAATATTCCATTGTATGGATATACCATATTTTATTTATGCTTTCATCATTTGATGGACATTTGGATTGTTTCCACTTTTTGGCTACTATGAACAATGGTGCTATAGACCATTAAATTTGTAAAAACATTTACAAATATTTGGGAGGATCAGTGGAAAAAAAATTAGTAGGCGTTCTGAAACCTCGATGTTACAGTAGCTTTGGTAGTAATTCCATAGTTATTAAAGGAATTTAACTAAAATTTCTTCAACCTTAAACACTCAATAATTTTGTATTTTATCTTTTTCAGGTGTTTGGCCTAAGATCTAAGTCTTGTAGCAGAAGAAACATTAAATCATTAGAACTATAAGTTATACATTTCAGCTAGGAAGTGCACTCAATATTGTAATCCATTTTAACCTTAAATCTTTTTATTTTTTAATTTAGTTTACTATGCAGTTTAGAGAATACTTTAAAACTCAATTTTGTATGACCCCTCTTTGAAGAAGAGATGCTCTCCAATGTACCAAGTGATAAAAATTCTAAAAACAAACAAAAAATAATCTGAAAATTCTGGAGTACTGAGGACATATTTTCATATTTCCTCCTTGCTTTTTGTCTATTTCTGTCAGGGAATAGACAGTTTCTAAAATCTTATCATTTGTTAATGCAATCTAAAATTCATCTTGAGGGACACCTGGGTGGCTCAGTCCGTTAAGAGCCTGCCTTCTGCTCAGGTCATGATCCCAGGGGCCTGGGATCTAGCCTGGCCTGTCTGTTTCTCCCGCCGCCCCACCCCCTGGTTGTGCTCCCTCTCCCTCTCTTTCCAATAAATAAATAAA
>NW_023237738.1:0-1116 GCF_002007445.2 Ailuropoda melanoleuca | reverse complement strand
GAGGGGGTGAGGGGTGGGGCAGGCGGGAGGCCTCAGGTCCCCATGAGCAATTTGCTCTCTGGCTTCGGTGAGACTGCTGAGCCGACGGAGGTCCCAGGACCGCTGAGCCTAAGCTGAGCATTGCGGGGAGAAATCAGCAGGAAGACCCACGATGGCCCGGCGAGCTGGAGAAACACAACGGGACCTGCTTACTACAAGGGTGACACCTTCAGTGCTGCTTTGCAATTCAAATAACCAGCAGCCAGGAAGTAAATCAGGGCGGTAGGAGCCTGGACACATAGCTACATGGTGGACGGGTCCAGGGTGCTGTCTCCCAAGTTCCCTCTAGAAGTCTTATAATTTTTGGTTTTACACTTAGGTCTCTGATCCATTTTGAGGGGATTTTCGCATAAGGTGGGAGACACGGCTCGAGGTTTGCTCTTTTTTTCCTGCATGTGGATATTCCATTGTTTCGGCCTTGAGCGTTCAACAGGATATCCTGTTTCCCATTGCCTTGAAACCAGATAATGTGTTTTCTGCAACTTTGCTTTTCTGGGTCAAAACTGGCTTGGCTCTTCAAGTTCCTTTGCATTCCCATAGAAGTGTTAGCACTAGCCGGTCCCCGCTAGTCACAGTTTTGCCAAGGGTCTTCCTGAAACTGCACTAAACATCCACATTGACCTGGGGTGACCCGCCCTCCTCACGAGCCCCGACTTTAGGGCTTCCCCTCCTGCCTGTATCTCAGAGAAAGTTTCTCTTCCCGCTCTGGATCTGCCCTCACCATAGCTTGCTCTCGGTTGTTATTCACCACGTCCGCGGGCGGCTTCGGCTGGAGGTGGGGTGGGGGGATGTTCTCTGCTCTGCTCAGCTTAGCATGCGTGGCCCTGCCCCTCCCCCGCCAGAGATAACTGGTCTCTGCATTTCCACCCCCCCCAGGGTTCACTTTCCCTTCTCCCAGCCGCAGGGGGTCCTCACCTGTGCCCCGAGGGCAACAGCGCTTGATGCCCTTTACCCAATGGCCTATATTCTTTCTCTAAGGGAAACAGGGAAAAGGATCTGGGCAGGCTTCACGCTTTTTCTGAAGCACCATTCCTACCCCAGACGGGGACCCAAGAGAGTTGTCTGCGCCTCCCAAGG
>NW_023237737.1:39493-46198 GCF_002007445.2 Ailuropoda melanoleuca | reverse complement strand
CCCTCCCTACTACCCATCACCAGGCTATCCCCTTCCCCCACCCCCTCCCCTCTGAAGTCCTCAGTTTGACTATGGACTGTGAGAGGCAAACCAAGCTGCAATTTCTAAATAAGCTGGGCAGCCTCACTGAGTCAGATAGAGCTCAGCAAGCCATTGACTACCCTCATCAGCCACACAGGATGGAGGTCAGGCAACTATATGGGGAAGTTGTGAAAGTGAAGAGTAACAATGTGACATGGAGCCTCAATATTCGAGCAGGAATGAGCTCACAGATGGGTGTACATCCTGTGAAATAGTTATCCACCAGTAGCACACTCCTGTCCAAGTAACAGCTCAAATGAATGAGATCACGATTTATTAATTGCATATGTCTGAATATAATTATAGATAAGAATAGTTTAAAGTAAACACTACTTACCTAAATGTTTTAATCTTACAGTTTATGCTATAGGCTGAATTGTGTCTCCCTAAAACTGCTATGCCAAAGTATTCAACTACAATCCTCAGGATGTGACTTTATCTTTAATTAATTAATTAGTAACTTAATTAATTAATTGGTAACCTCCTTTAAGGAGGTATCAAGTTAGAATGGGGCCATTGGGGTGGACTCATATCCACTGTGCCTGCTGTCCTTATAAGAAAAGGAAATTTGTATACAAAGACAGAGCAAAGACCATGTGAAGACATAGGGAGAAGTTAGCCATCTGTAAGCTGAGGAGAAAAGCCTGACTAAATCTAGAAAGGTTGTCCTCCAGAAATGTGAGAAAATAAATTTATGTTTTTTAAACCATGCAGTCTGTAGTACTTTGTTATGGCTGTCCAAACACTCAATTACAGGAAATATTTTCTTGAACTTGTTTATTGGATAGTACATTACCTGTCATAGATTTCAGAATCTTTAATGAAATTCAGGTAAGGGAGGCTGATTGTTTTTTTTTTGTTTTGTTTTTGTTTTTGTTTTTTACGCCTGAAAGACACACCTTGCGGTATTAGAAATGCAGTTTATTTACCTGCTTTAATGAGAATAAACATTGGTATTTTTTGAAACTATACATTTAATTGAATTTTATCCAGTACTAGAAATTCCCTCAATGTCTGAAGAATCAATACTGTATCTAAGAAGGAATTTCTCTGAATTCCAGTCTAATTCATTATCTCACCACATAAATGTTGAGGGGGATCAAAGTCAAGTTTGCTTATGCAAGGTGGGTACTGTGAGAGAAAGTAAAATGACGGTTAAAATAACATTTGGAAGATCACTGCAATTTTTAGTGTTGCTAGCTGGCTTCTTTCTTTTTCAAGAAACGAAGCAAAGTAGTTGAGACAGTAAGAAGAAATCTCATATTTCTAATCATTGTCCTTTAGGATGAGTAACTAAAAAGGAAACAGTCTCCTCATGCAGGGTAAAATGCTTAGGAGAGTTGATGAGCAAAAAAGGCATCTGTTTCCAGTGAAAAGATAAAGAGCAGGTGGGGGAAAAGAGAAATGTAAAAAGACAACATGTGGGGGTCAGAATACTGTTGTTCATACACTGTGAATGATGTTTTGAAGCCCACCTAATCCCTTAGCTTTCTTGTTAGAACAAGCAACTGAAGATTAAAAACTGGAAGTAGTCAAGCCATGTTCCAAGAGCTGCTAATATCACATCTATCACCATCCGCAGCCATCTCAATAGTTAACACCCCATGACAATGAGCATATCTTGCTGTCTCAGTATCAAAAATAAGAAAATAGAGGTAAAGTTTATGTTAATTCCTTATTAAAAATGTTTAATAAATCTGGCCAGTACACGAAGTTGGGTTAGAAAACACTGGAATGATTTCTTTCCTTTGCCCTCAATACTTCTTGCTAATTCAGAGATCTAGTGGAACAGTATCCATTATAAATGACACGTTTTATGAACAGGCATTTCAAATGCCATAGACATTTGAATGAACATTTTCTTCCATCCATAATTACTTAATTATTATCAATTATGAGTGTGGCATGAGCATATGGTAGCCACCCATCTGCTCATTTTCTTCTCTCAATTGCCATGAGTTTTGTTGATGGTGACAGTGTTTAACCAAATCCAACTAATTAATAATGGTCCAATGGATCAAGGCCTCTCTCTTTGCATCACATGCTCATTCATCAATTGCTGGCTACTATAATGTGATCAAATTTGAGTAGAATAAAACATTTTGAGGACTTACAAACATTTTGATGAAAATTATTTGAAGATTCTTAAATTTATGTCATTTCTCATTCCTGAAAGTCACATTTCTTCACTTTGAATATGTTAAAGTTTCTAAACATTCTTTCCATCTAGATTTTTCAGGTTTTATTTTATGCAAACAAAAATTACACATTCCTCTGTGTGATACATATTTTCTTATCTTAAAAACTCGTTAATGTTCCTTATAGTGCAGTATACAGCTAGGAAGAAACATCAGCCTTAAGTACTAGCTCTTTCCCAGTGAGAACTATTGAGATGTTTTTGACAATGTGCTACTTCCTCTTCCAGTCAAGAAAGGCTGCTGGACTACCTGGTGTGCAGTAGTTATCAGACTCAGCGTCAGGTAGGGGTATGTGGGTGTATTTACAGGACAAACAGATGAAATATTTTTTATATCTTATAAATTTTGTGAAAGTCCTAATAAAAGTATCATGAAAAGTAAAGTACTGACAATAGCTCCACTTATACACTAATTCCTTATTTAAGGAAAAAACCCTGAAATAGAAAACTAAGCTTGAACTGGACAGATGGATAGCTGGACTAAGCAGCCACAAGTGGGTGCCCCAAGTTTTTTTTAACCTTTTCTCAAGGTTCTCTCATTCCAAATACCACTTCCAAATTCTCACCATAAGCATGACCTTCAAAAGCTCTGGCTTTGTCATAGATAACATACTTCCCATGGAACTCATTCACACAGCTAAAGCTTTTAGCTAGTTTTATAAAGGTGTTAAGACTAGCAAAATAAATGTAAATACAAGAGTGAAGCAGTCTGGTTTATTAAAGGCGGAACCTAGCTAGGATCCATGGACCTCATTTCAAAGTTTTGGGCTACACTTACACTAGTCCAATACTTCTCAAAGTTTTTGGTCTCTAGATTCTTTCACCATTTTTTAAAAAATTTGTTATTTATTTATTTGTCAGAGAGAGAGAGAGAGAGCACAAGCAGGGGGAGCAGCAGGCCAAGGGAGAAGTAGTCTCCCTGCTGAGCAAGTAGCCTGATGTGGGGCTGGATCCCAGGACCCTGGGATCATGACCTGAGCTGAAGGCAGATGATTAGCTAACTGAAGGACCCTCAGGCATCCTGACTCTTTCACTTTCTTAAAAATTATTGAGTGCACCACAAACATTTGCTTATGTAAATTAAATCATCAATGATTACTCTATATTAAACTAAATAGATATTTTGAAAATATGGAAGTGGCTGTGTTTTAATATGTGTTCCACCACATGTTGACATAAATAATACATTTTTATGAAAAGTAGTTGTATTTTCTTAAATAAAGACAAATGCAGTAAGAAAAGCAGCATTGTTTTACATTTTTGCAAACACATCAACATCTGGCTTAATGAAATTGAATTGGATTCTTTTTTTTATTCATTAAATTATCTCATTTCTTTATTTCTGAAATAACAATATTTCCAGTGGCTCTTTGATACGGCCTGGGGATTCTGAGATGCACTTTTAATGGGATACAATTCACCTGCTTAATTAGTACTGATTCTTATATCTGTTTCTACATTCTAATCTCTTGCAGTATATTGTGTTGGTTTGAAATATATGAAGGATACATGAAGGAAACCTGACCTCATACAGTTATGTAGATGGAAAGCATAGGAGATGTTAGCATTTTGATATCATTTTCAGATAATTGTAAATGTTATTCTTTGATTGTATACAAATATTGACAACTGGTAATGTCTGAAAGGTTAGTTAAAATGTGTAATCTGAAAAAATATAAATTAACTTTTTGCATATACTCTGTTACATTAAAACCTATTACTCTAGTTTACACATTGAGTGGAACTTTCACTTTTAATCATGAATGATAATAAAATGCTATACATTGATTACTTGTAAAGTATTTGGTTCACAGAATTTATGTCAAATTTAATGGTGGCAGATGCAAATTTTCTACATTATATTTCATCATTTCCTTTCCTTAGAGAATGTTACTAGAAACTAATATCTATTTGTTGCCCCTGGAATATTGTTGTTTCTAGGCCTTCTCAGTTGACAGAGGAATGAACTATATGTGTATATACAAATCTGTGTGTGTGTGTGTGTGTGTGTGTGTGTGTGTGTGTAACCATTTATCTACATTAAGGTAACCATGAGCTCATACTGATGTCCCTAATTCTAATCCTAATATTACCATATAGATTATTCTAGCCTCCTAACCCTGCTTATCTGTACACCCATTCTACCAGTGAGAAAACTCCTTTCAACCACTTGACCTTTATTTACTTAATTGCTCAATTCCAGTATTCATAAATAGTGGCACCATAACTGTTAACCTGGATCCCTTGGGAAATAACTTCATAAACCAGAGTACAGTGCTTTGTATCATTTCCTTTGCCTTTAGCCTCTACCAAATCTATTTATTTCCCAAATTACTTAGATTAGCAACTTTTTACCCCACCCCTTTCAGGGAATTTAATTCATACATTAATAAAACAGTTGGATTCTCTTGTCAACAAAAAATGCATTCCCTACTTAAATCTAACATTCTAAATGATACTTTTAAAACTTCCATGCATTAAGATTTACTCTTTGTGCTATAAGTTTCTATGAGTTTTGACAAAAGCATAACTTTATATATCCAAAATAATATAATACAGAACATTCATCACCCTAAAGAAACAAAAAAACAACCGTACTTCATCTATTCAATGTTCTTCCCTTTCTCCAAAGCCCCTGGCAAACACTCATCCTTTTTATTATTACTATACTTTTGCCTTTTCCAGAATGTCATGTAATGGGAATCATACAGTATATACAGCCTTTTCAAACGGACTTCTTTCACTTAGCAATATGTGTTTAAGATCCTTCCATGTCTTTTCATGGTTTGATAGTTCATTTCTCTTTGTCCCTGAATAATATTCTTTTCTGTGGATATGCTACAGTTTGCTTATCCATTGATTTATTGAAGGACATCTCCTTTGCTTCTGATTTTTTAGAAGCTTTATGAATAAAGCTATTATAAATGGTCATGTGCAGGTTTTTCTGTGGATATGTTTTCAACACGGGTACTAGGGTCTGAATTCTTGTGTTTTCCCCTAATTCATATGTTAGAATCTTAAAGTTAGTGTGATGGTATTAGAAGAAGAAACTTTTAGGAGGTGATTGGATCATGAAAGCAAGAATTGGTTTAGTGCTCTTATACAAGCAACCCCATAGAGCTCCTTAGCCTCTTTCACCATGAGAGGACACACTGAGAAGTGGGCAGTCTGTAACACAGAAAAGACCTTCATCAGAACCTGATCGTGCTGGCACCCTCATCTTCCAGGCTCCTGAATTATAAGAAATAAATGTTTGTAGCTTATAATCTGGACAATCTGTAGCATTTTTTATAGCAGCGCAGATGAATTAAGACACTTGGGTAAACACTTAAGAGTGTGATCGCTGGATTGTATGGTAAACCTACATTTAGTTTTATAAGAAACTGCCAGTCTATCTTCCACATTCTGGTTAACTACAGGTTTAATGGTTTATTTTATTTTATTTTATTTTTTAAGCTTTTTTTAAAGTTTTATTTAAATTGCATTCAGGTAACATACAGCGTTATATTAATTTCAGGTGTACAACATAGTGATTCAACACTTCTGTACACCTGTGCTTATCACAAGTGCACTCCTTAACCCCCAACCACTGCCCACCTACCTTCTGGTAACCATCAGTCTGTTCTCTATAGTCGAGTCAGTTTCTCAGTTTGTCTCTCTCTCTTTTTAACCTTTGCTCACTGTTTTGTTTCTTAAATTCCATGTGTGAGTGAAAAAATATGGTTTTTGTCTTACTCTGACTTATTTTGAATAGCATAATACTCTCTAGCTCCATCCATGTCACTGCAAATGGCAAGATTTCATTCTTTTTCATGGCTGAGTAAAATTCCTTTATATACATATATGTGTGTGTATATAAACATGTATATATATATATATATACCACCTCTTCCTTTTTATTATTATTATTATGTTCACTCAGCCAACATATAGTACATCATTCATTTTTGATGTAGTGTTCAACAATTCATTCGTTATCCATTCATCAGTTGATGGACATTTGGGCTCTTTTCATAATCTGGCTCTTGTTGATAATGCTGTTATAAACATTGGGTGTATGTGCCCCTTGGAATCACTATTTTTGTATGCTTTAGATAAATACCTAGTGGTGCAATTGCTGGGTCACAGAGTAGTTCTATTTTCAACTTTTTGAAAAACCTCCACATTGTTTTCCAGAGTGGCTGCACCAGTTTTCATTCCCACCAACAGGACTTTTTCCACATCCTTGCCAACATCTGCTGTTTTCTGTGTGGTTAATTTTAGCCACTGTGACAGGTGTGAGGTGATATCTCATCATGGTTTTGGTTTGTATTTCCCTGCTGATGAGTGATGTTGAGCATCTTTTCATGCATCTGTTGGCCATTTGTACATCTTCTTTGAAGAAATGTCTGTTAATGTCTTTTGCCCATTTCTTTTTTTTTTTTTTT
>NW_023237737.1:13076-39373 GCF_002007445.2 Ailuropoda melanoleuca | reverse complement strand
GCCTGATGTGGGGCTCAAACCCATAACGCCGGGATCACGCCCTGAGCCGAAGGCAGACGCTTAACCGCTGTGCCACCCAGGCGCCCCTGCCCATTTCTTAACTAGATTTTTTATTTTTTGGGTTTTGAGTTTGATACATTCTTTATATATTTTGGATATTAGCCTTTTATCTGATATATCATTTGCAAATATCTTCTCCCATTCCATAGGTTGCCTTTTAGTTTTGTTTCTTTCACTGTGCAGGAGATTTTTATCTTGCTGAAATCTCAATTTTCATTTTTGCTTTTGTTTCCCTTGTCTTTGGAGACATGTCTAACAAGAGTTGCTGCGGCCGAGGTCACAGAAGTTGCTGCCTGTGTTCTCCTCTTGGATTTTGATGGATTCCTGTCTGACATTTAGGGCTTTCATTCATTTTGAATTTAGTTTTATGTATGGCATAAGAAAGTGGTCCAGTTTCATTCTTCTTCATGTTGCTGTCCAGTTTTCCCAGCACCATTAGTTGAAGAGACTCTCTTTTTTCCGTTGGACATTCTTTCCTCCTTTGTTGAAGATTAATTAACCATAGAGCTGAGGGTCCATTTCTGGGGTCTCTATTCTGTTCCATTGGTCTATGTGTCTGTTTTTGTGCCAGTACCATGCTGTCTTGGTGATCACAGCTTTGTAATAGGGCTTGAAGTCCAGAATTGTGGTGCCTCCGGCTTTGCTTTTCATTTTCAGGATGGCATTGGCTATTTAGGGTCTTTTGTGGTTCCATAGACATTTTATAATTGTTTGTTGTAATTCTGTGAAAAATGCTGGTGTTATTTTGAGGAGATTGCACTGAATGTGTAGATTGCTTTGGGCAGCACAGATATTTTAGCAATATTTGTTCTTCTAATCCATTAGCACGGAATGTTTTTCCATTTCTTTGTGTCTTCCTCAATTTCCTTCAGAAGTGTTCTATAGTTTTCAGAGTAGAGGTGTTTTGCCTCTCTGGCTAGGTTTATTCCTAGGTATCTTATGGTTTTTGTACAGTTGTATATGGGATTGGTTCTTGATTTCTCTTTCTGCTTCTTAATTATTGGTGTATAGATATACAATACACTTCTGTGCATTGATTTTATATCCTGCAATTATGCTGAATTCCTGTATCAGCTCAAGCAATTTTTTTTTGGTAGAGTCTTTTAGGTTTTCTATATACAGTATCATGTCATCTGCAAAGAGTGAAAGGTTGAGTTCTTTGCTTCTTTGGATGCCTTTTAAAAAAAAAGATTTTATTTATTTATTTGAAAGAGAGAGCATGCACACAAGCAGGGATAGAGGCAGGCAGAGAAAGAGGGAGAAGCAGGCTCCTGGCCGAGCAAGGAGCTAGATATGGGGCTTGATCCCAGGATCCCAGGATCATGACCTGAGCAGAAGGCAGATGCTTAACTGATTGAGCCACCCATGTGCCCCAATTTGGATGTCTTTTATTTTTTTGTTGTTGTCAGATTGTTGGGGCGACAACTGCATGTCTGTTCGGTCTATGTTATCTCTTTAGTTATGATAAATACACAAATTATTCCTTCAAAAATACAGTTCATCATTTTGATCATAGACTTTTTTAAGTTAAATGAATTTGTGATTTCTTTACACAAAGCTATTATTTAAAGGTGCCGTTATCAAATTGTGTCTGGTTCAAGTCTAATTAAGGAAAGTACTTTCTCTGTACTTTCTTTAAAATAAATAAAGACTTCATTTTCCGAGCAGTTTTATCTTAACAGCAACACTGAGTGGAAAGTGCAATGTTCCTATATACCTCCTTGCCCTACACACTCAGCCTACCCCACCATCAACACCCCACACCAGAGAGATACATTTGCTTACAAGCAATAAGCCAATATTAACATGTCATTATCACTCAAAACCTATTGTTTACGTTAGGGTTCACTCTTGGTGTTATATGTTTTATGGGTTTTGATAAATGTATAATGACATGTATCAAACATTACAGTAATATAAAGAATAGTTTCATTGCCCTGAATCTTCTGTTTCACCTATTTATCCTTCCCTTCCCCTATACTCTGGCACCCACTGATATTTTTACTGTCTCCATAGTTTTGCATTTTCCAGAATGCTATACAGTTGGTGTCATGCAGTATATAGCCTTCTCAGATTGTCTTCTTTCACTTAGTAAAATGCTCTACCATGTCTTTATTTTTTAAAAGATTTTATTTATTTATTTGACAGAGATAGAGACAGCCAGAGAGAGAGGGAACACAAGCAGGGGGAGTGGGAGAGGAAGAAGCAGGCTCATAGCAGAGGAGCCTGATGTGGGGCTCGATCCCATAACACTGAGATCACACCCTGAGCTGAAGGCAGATGCTTAACCGCTGTGCCACCCAGGCACCCCCCTACCATGTCTTTTCACTGTTTGTCAGCTTTTCTTTTTAGCACTGAATAATATTCCATTGTCTGGATGGGCCACAGTTTATTTACCCATTCACTTACTGAAGGATATCTCGGTTGCTTCCAAGTTTTGGAAATTATAAATGGAGCTACTATAAACATCCACATGCAGGTTTTTGTGTGGACATAAGTTTTCTACTCATTTGGGTAAAGCCAATGGGTGTGATTGCTGGATCATATGGTAGGAATATGTTTATTTTTGTTAAAACCATGAAAAACTATGGACTCTGGGAAACAAGCTGAGGGTTTCAGAGGGGAGGGGGGCTGGGGGATGAGTTAGCCCCATGATGGGTATTAAGGAGGGCACTTACTGCAATGAGCACTGGGTGTTATATGCAAACAATGAATCATGGAACACTACATCAAAAACTAAGTATTTACTCTATGGTGACTAACATAACATAATAAAAATAAATAAATAAATAAATAAATACAAATAAAAAAATAAAAACTGCTAAACAGTCTTCCAAAGTAGTTGTACCATTTTGCATTCCCACCAGCAAATAAGTATTTTCTCTGTTACTCCACATCCATACCAGCATTTGATGTTGTCAATGTTTTGGATTTATTCATTGTAATGTATGTGTCATTGGAACACCTTATTGTTGCTTTAATTTGCAATTGTTTTATGAGGTACGATGTTGAACATCTTTTCATATGCTTGTTTGAAAAATATGGAATGTGTCACAAACTTACATGTCCTCCTTCCACAGAGAACACGCGAATCTTCTCTGTACCATTCCAACTTTAGTATGTGTGCTTCCAAACCGAGCACTGTCCTTTCTTTTGATTCCCAAGGTTGTAACAGGTTAAAAAAAAAACATATAATAATGAAATGAACTGGAATATGCCATTCATGGAAGAGTCATGTCGATTTCTGTAAAATATAGATAAGATCAGGGCTATGAATGCAGAGAAGGAGCAAGAGGCATCTGGGAATGTGGAAGAGAACAAGTATTAGAAAAGAGGTGTACTTTCAGATGGAACCACACAGCCACACGGGTGCAGTGCATGGAGACTAAAACAGGGCAGGTTTTGAGGAGGAAGTAAAAAATGGGGCAGAGGAGTTACTGGAACTTAGTTTTAGAAACACATAGCAAGTTTCCTCCCAATATCTTATTTTTTCACATTTTCCTCCAGGCCCTGTTTACACAGAGTTAAGAAAATTCAATTTTAAAGCATGGGAAAGCAGTGTGACTCCACACTTATAAAAGACATCAAATTGCTTAGGGGAGAAATGTTATTTTAAGTTCGTATCTGGATACCTATATTTCAAGATGTCTGAGATTCCATACAGTATATTAGACTCTGTTTTCATGCTGGAAATTTAAAAAATGGATCAAAACAGTTTTCCTGTCACAATAAAATTTATATTCTAGTGGCTGGAGACAAAAAAAATAAAAACATATTATATAAAACATGGAGCAAAAAAGCAGGGTAAGTTGAAAAGTTAATACTAATGTGTCTCATTATTTTATATAGATACACTTTGGAAGATTTTTCTTTTCATATCGCATTTAAGAAGAACTCTGACACAGATGAAGGATTTGGCCATGCTCTGAGAAAGAACATTTTTAAAAAGATATATTTATTGGTGGGGGGCAGAGAGAGAGGGAGAAAGACTCTTAAGCAGACTGTGCTCAGTGTGGAGCCAGATGCAGGGCACAGTCACAAAACCCTGAGATCACCACTGGAGCTGAATCCAAGAGGCAGTCGCTTAACTGACTGAGCCACCCAGGTGCCCCTAGAACATTTTAGATGAGGAAATAACAAATGCAAAGGCTCAGGTACAGAACATCTTTGGTATGTTTAGAAAATAGCAAGGACGTTGCTATGACTGAACTAATAGTAAAGACGGCTTGTTCTTTGAGATTAAATTGGCAAGAAGAGGATAATGGAAGCTGAGATGAGAATGTAACAGAGGAAATCCTAGAAGGCTCTATAGGACTGTATAAAATAAGGTATTCCTAAGGGTAAGATATGAAAATGAAATCAACCAATGGTAAGATATGAAAATGAAATCAACCAATTTGTCCTAATTGGCATTTACAGCACACTCTATCCAAAAGAGCACCAAGATTAACCATATTGGACAATAAATACATATCATTAATTTAAAAGTGTTTGAATGAACATGGAGACATAAGATATCAGATTACGTGGAATGCTACTAAAATGATACTAAGGGAAAATTTGTAGCACAAAAACTTTCAATAGATATGATTAAGAGCTCAAACCATTTATCTCAGCTTTTACCTTAAGAAACTAGAAACAGGAGAGCAAAATTTCTGAGGACTCCCTAGGTTCATTAATAATGTTCAGATTTTAGTTTTTAAAAGTATATGTTACTCCTTCAACAGATCATTATGGTACTTTATATTTATGCTGTTGGCTATAAAGGTAATATGTATTTGTTTCAGAAACTGGAGAAAACATTATAAAGAAGCCGGGAAAAGGAAACACTCACAATCCTAAGGAAACACTCACAATCCTAGCAAACTGAAGTAAACATTCAACGTTTTGTCATGTGATGATAATTTCTAGAAAGAGGTTGAAAATATGCATAGTTTTATTGTTTATGAAATTCTGATTTCACAGGGAGAAATTGATATTGAAGGAGCACCTGGGTGGCTCAGTTGGTTGAGTGTCCAGCTCTTGGTTTCAGGTCCAGGCATGGTCTCAGGGTTGTGGGATGGAGCCCCATGTCGGGCTCCATGCTCAGTGGGGAGTCTGAGTGGGATTCTGTCTCTCCCTCTCCCTCTGCTCCCCCATGTCCCTAAAACAAACAAACAAAACAAAACAAAACAAACAAAAACAAATGACCAGTTTAAGGGAATACTAGTGAAGGGGAGAGACTGAATTGGTTAAAAATGCATGAATGGAGGATAATTTTGCCACTATGGCCTTCCATCATTAGCTGTGATTTTAGAAATTTTAGAAATTAGATAAGCAAGGGGGAAAGAGATAGAGAAAAATATAAATGTGTACACACACACACACACACACACACGTATAGATAGAGACAGATGGGTGTATTAAGCTGAATGGTGGCCCCAAAAAGATATGCCCAAGTCTTAACCCTCAGAACATGTGAATTTGACCTAATGTGGAAAAAGGGTCCTTGGACATAAAACTAAATTAAATACGTCAAAATGAGATCATCATGGGTTAGCAGGGTTGGCCCTAAATCCAGCAACAAGTGTCTTTCTAAGAGATGCACAGAAGAGTCACATGAAGAGAAGACAAATATGTGAATATATGAACATCTGTGAATATGGACACCAATTGGGGTCATATAGCCACAAGCCAAGGAAGTACCAGCAGCAGGAAGCACATGAAAGGATTTTCCTCTAGAGCCTTCAGAGGGATCATAGTCCTTCTGACACCTTGATTTCACACTTCCAGTTTCTGAAAGTGTGGGAGAATAAGTTTCTGTTGGTTAAGCCACCATTTGTGGTCATTTGTTATGGCAGCCTTAGGAAACTAATGCAGAGAGAATTATCACAATTTTTTATACTGGGGTAGGTGCTGTGCATACATCATATCACAATATGTGATTACTGTGGGCCTTGTCTTTGCTCAAAGCCATCAGTCGTAGCCGACAGCATTATAAGTACTTCAGTCATTGTATTCCCATGAACCTTTTGCTCTGAGATCAAAGAAGAGAAAGTTCAATGCCTGAATGTCTGGTGTGGGGAGAGAATGGAGAGGAAAGCCATGGAAACAAGACAGTGGCCTCTGGCTGGCCCTGTCAAAGGACCTCAGCGGAGAAAGAGACTGCAATCAGAAGCATCAGGGTTGTGTCAGGTAAGTTGAAGCAGTTTTTGAGGGTTTTTAGTGATACAGTATGTCATGCAGTATGGATATTTGCATTCTTCTCATTTACTGCAGTTCTGATGGCCTTGTGAAGGTCGGATACATCAGTTTTAGTGCCGGGTTGAGACAGCGATCATTGGTAGGAATCATGAATCCCAGTGAGAAATGGTGGAAAATTACTCTAGAAATGGTGTATTGACATTCCTTACAGAATCAAATGTGATCACAAACACACATGAATAGCCTCTGGGATCTCAGAAATACTTGCAAGTTTATAAAGGATAGTAGGCAGAAGGCAATTAAAAAGAGCAAAATTTGACTGACTGTTGTGACAGTATCCAAACCCTAAAAAGCTCGGGAAATTTAGTTACAATGCTCTCATGTAAGTCTTATCTCTTCTGGGAGACATGTGATCATGGCAAACCAATCTCTGAATACTAATTGCAATTTGTTGAGAATATAATTAGTTGTGGCTTAATCATCTATCACTGGAACCTTTATTTAAATAGCATAAGATAAAGCATTTGAAATTCCATTATGATATTGCATATTATTAAGATGATTTTTATTATATAAAAACAACATAATAACAACACTATTTGGAGAAATAATTATACCACATGTAGATACTTGATATCCCTACATACCATCAGAAAGCTTGTGGAAACCTTATAGATGAACTGTAAAACAATAAACTTCATGAATCTTCTAGATCTCTGAAGATTACATGAGTTCCCTGAAATTACATGATCTCCCTGAGTATCTCATTTTTTTTATTAAGCAGTGGAAAAATATGTTTAAATCTATAATTTTTGAAGATACAATCACATTTTCAAAAAATACCAAAATATACTTCCTCTCTTCTCTGATTCATTACTACTGCAAAACTGTTTTTTTATCAAGAGTTAGTCCCTATGACAATATAATGATTTCCAAAGAACTAAGGATTTAGGAAAAAAAGTTTCAAAGTGATCGGTTTGGGGATTTATTTTTAGTCTTTGAAATGCGGTGCCTGGTGGTATTTGATTCTACAACACTGACCATTGTTGATGAGAGTTGCAATGGCTAAGGAAGGTGACAGTGAATAAGAACAGAGGTACAATGAAGTTCAATTGATAGGCATACACGAAGGGACGGTGGAGGGCGCACAGTCGGTGGGGATGGCGGAGTGCACACAGTCAGTGGGAATCGCAGAGTGCACACAGTTGGTGGGGTCCGTGGAGTGCACACAGTTGGTGGGGACGGCGGAGTGCACACAGTCGGTTGGGTCTGTGGAGTGCTCACAGGCAGTGGGGATGGCGGAGTGTGCACAGTCGGTGTGGATGGCGGAGTCCACACAGTCGGTGGGGAAGGTGGAGTGCGCACAGTTGGTGGGGTCCATGGAGGGAGCAGTCGGTGGGGATGGCAGAGTGTGCACAGTCGGTGGGGATGGCAGAGTGCGCACAGTTGGTGGGGATGGCGGAGTCCACAAGTCAGTGGGGACAGCGGAGTGCGCACAGTCGGTGGGGATGGCAGAGTGCGCACAGTCAGTGGGGACGGCGGAGTGCTCACAGTCGGTGAAGTCAGCAAGGGTGCACAGTCGGTGGGGTCCATGGAGTGCGCATGGTCGGTGGGGAAGCTGGAGTGCGCATGGTCGGTGGGGTCCGTGGAGGGTGCACAGTTGGTGGGAACAGCAGAGTGTGCACAGTCAGTGGGGATGGCAGAGTGCGCACGGTCGGTGGGTTCCGCAGAGTGCGCACAGTTGGAGGGGATGGCAGAGTGCGCACAGTCGGTGGGGACGGCAGAGTGCGCATGGTCAGTGGGGACGGCAGAGTGCACACAGTCAGTGGGGTCCGCGGAGGGTGCACAGTCAGTGGGAACAGTGGAGTGCACACAGTCGGTGGGGATGGCAGAGTGCGCACAGTCCTTGGGGTCTGCGGAGTGCACACAGTCGGAGGGGATGGCGGAGTGTGCACAGTCAGTGGGGTCGGCAGATTGCGCCCAGTCGGTGGGGTCGGCAGAGTGTGCACAGTCGGTGAGGTCAGCGGAGTGGCCACAGTCGTCAGGGTCGTCGCATTGCGCACAGTCGGTGGGGTCTGTGGAGTGCACACAGTGGGTGGGGACAGCACAGTGCACACGGTCGGTGAGTTCTGCAGAGTGCGCACAGTCGGTGTGATCCATGGAGTGTGCACAGTCAGGAGGGTCAGCGGAGTGTGTACTGTCAGTGGGGAGTGTGGGGTGCGCACAGTCCATGGGGTCCATGGAGTGTGCACAGTCAGTGGGCTCGGCAGAGTATGCACAGTCGGCGACAGCGCAGTGCACACAGTCGGTGGGGACGCCACAGTGCACAAGGTCAGCAGGGTCAGAGGAGTGTGCACAGTCGGTGGGGTCCATGGCGTTTGCAGTCGGTGGGTATGCCGGACTGCACAGAGTTGGTGGGGTCCACGGTGTGCACAAAGTTGGCAGGGTATGGTGGGAGTGCGCACAGTAGGCAGGGGATGGCGGAGTGCACAGTTGGTGAAGTCCGCCAATTGTGTAGAGTCCGCGGGTGACGGCAGAGTGCACAGAGTCAGCGGGGGATGGTGCAGTGGGCACAGTCAGTGGGGTTGGTGGGGTGCACACAGTTGGTGGATTCAGCGGAGTGCGGACAGTCAGTGGGGTCTGCTGTGTGCGCAGTCGGTGGGGTCGGTGGAGTGTGCACAGTCATCAGGGTCGGCAGAGTGCACACAGTCAGTAGGATCAGCACAGTTCACACAGTCAGTGTGTCGGCAGATAGCGCCATCAGTGGGGTCAGTGGAGTGCGCACAGTCAGCGTTGTCACTGGAGTGTGCACAGTTGGCAGGGTCCCTGTAGTGCACACAGTCAGAGGTGTCGGCGGAGTGCGCACAGTCGGCGAGGTTGGCGAAGTGCGTACAGTCGGCAGGATCCGCGGTGTGCACACAGTCAGGAGGGTCAGTGGAGCGCGCACAGTCCGTGGGGCCTGGGGAGTGCACACAGTGGGCGGGGACAGTGCAGTGCGCATGGTCAGTGAGTTCCACGGAGTGCGCACAGACAGCGGGGTCGGCGATGTGCATACAGTAGGTGTGATCCATGGAGTGTGCACAGTCGGGAGGGTCAGTGGAGTGTGTACTGTCAGTGGGGAGGGTGGGGTGTGCACAGTCCATGGGGTCCACAGAGTGCACACAGTCAGTGGGCTCGGTGGAGTATGCACAGTCAGTGGGGACAGCGCAGTGCACACAGTCGGTTGGGACACCACAGTGCTCACAGTTGGCGGGGTCGGAGGAGTGCGCACAGTCAGTGGCATCTGTGGGGTTTGCACAGTCAGTGGGTATGCCGGACTGTGCACAGATGGTGGGGTCCATGGTGTGCGCAGTTGGCGGGGTATGGTGGAGTGTGCACAGTCGGCAGGGGACAGCAGAGTGCGCACACTCGGTGATGTCGGCAGAGTGCACAGTCAGCGAGGTCCGCCGATTGCATAGAGTCCGTGGGTGATGGCGGAGTGTGCAGATTCGGCAGGGGATGGCACAGTGCACACAGTGGGGTTGGTGGGGTGTGCGCAGTCGGTGGATTCGGCGGAGTGTGGAGAGTCAGTGGGGTCCGCTGTGTGTGTAGTCAGTGGGGTCGGCGGAGTGTGCACAGTCGGTGGGGACAACACAGTGTGCACAGTTGGTGGGGTTGGAGGAGTGTGCACAGTCAGTGGGGTCCGCGGGGTTCACACATTTGGTTGGTATGCCGGACTGCACACAAATGGTGGGGTCCGTGGTGTGCACACAGTCGGTGGGGTCTGCAGTGTGCACACAGTCGGCGGGGTCAGCGGTGTGCACACAGGGTCGGTGGAGTGTGCACAGTCAGTAGGATCGGCGGAGTGCACACAGTCGGCGTGTCGGCGGATTGCACCATCGGTGGGTTCGGCAGAGTGCGCAGAATCGGTGAGGTCAGCGGTGTGCGCACAGTCATCACGGTGGGCGGAGTGGGCACAGTCGTCACGATCGGCGGAGTGTGCACAGTCGTCAGGGTTGGTAGAGTGCACACAGTCATAAGGGTCTTCTGAGTGTGCACAGATGGCGGGGTCCGCAGGGTGTGCACAGTCAGCGGGTTCAGCAGAGCGGGCACAATCGGTGGGGTCGGCAGTGTGCACACATTCAGCGGGTTCAGCGGAGTGCGCACATACGGTGGGGTCGGCGGAGGGCGCACAGTAGTCAGGGTCATCGGATTGAACACAGTCGGATGGGCCGGCAGAGTGCGCACAGTCATAAGGGTCGTCTGAGTGTGCAAAGTCGGTGGGGTCTGCGGGGTGTGTACAGTCTGCGGGACAGTGGATTGCGCACCACCGGTGGGTTCCGCAGAGTGTGCACAGTCGGAGGGGATGGTGGAGTGCACACAGTCAGAGGTGTCAGCGGAGTGCACACAGTCAGCGGGGTCCGCAGTGTGTGCACTGTCTGTGGGGTCGACGGAGTGCGCACAGTCGGTGGGGTCCGCGGAGTGTGCACAGTCGGTGGGGTTGGCAGAGTGTGCACAGTCAGCATTGTCACTGGAGTGCGCACAGTCAGCAGGGTCCGTGTAGTACGCACAGTCGGAGGTGTCGGCGGAATGTGCAGAATCGTTGGTGTCAGCGGAGTGCACACAGTTGGGAGGGTCGCCAGAGTGCACACAGTCGGTGGGGTCCGTGGAGTGAGCACAGTCGGCAGGGTCGGCGGAGTGCACACAGTGGGCATGGTCGGTGGAGTGCACACAGTTTGCGGTGTCCGCGGAGTACGCATAGTCAGTGGGGTTGGCGGATTGCGCCCAGTCGGCCAGGTCGGCGGAGTGTGCACAGTCAGTGAGGTCGGCGTAGTGGGCACAGTCGTCAGGGTCGGTGGAATGGCCACAGTCATCAGGGTTGTCAGATTGTGCACAGTCAGTGTGGACAGCGGAGTGCACACAGTCGGTGGGGATGGCGGAGTGCACACGGTCGGTGAGGTCCATGGAGTGCGCACGGTCGGTGGAGAGGGTGGAGTGCACACAGTCGCTGGGGTCTGCAGAGGGCACACAGTTGGTGGGGACGGCGGAGTGCACACAGTCAGTGGGGACAGCAGAGTGCACACGGTCTGTGGGGACGGCGGAGTGTGCACAGTCGGTGGAGTCTGCAGAGTGCACACAGTTGGTGGGAAGGCAGAGGGCGCACAGTCGGTGGGGTCCATGAAGTGCGCATGGTCAGTGGGGACAGTGGAGTGCGCATGGTCCATGGGGTCCATGGAGTGCACACAGTTGGAGGGGATGGTGGAGTGCGCACAGAGGTGTCAGCAGAGTGCAGAGAGTCAGTGGGGTCCATGGAGTGCACACAGTCGGCGGGGTCGGTGATGTGCATACAGTCGGCGTGATCCACAGAGTGCGCACAGTCGGGAGGGTTGGCAGAGTGTGTACTGTCAGCAGGGAGGGTGGGGTGTGCACAGTCCATGGGGTCCATGGAGTGTGCACGGTCAGTGGGCTCGGAGGAGTGCGCACAGTCAGTGGGGTCCATGGGGTTCACACAATCGGTGGGGAAGCCGGAGTGTGCACGGTCAGTGGGGTCCGCGGAGGGCGCACAGTCAGTGGGAACAGCAGAGTGCGCACAGTCAGCGGGGACGGCGGAGTGCACACAGTCCGTGGGGTCCGCAGAGTGCACACAGTTGGAGGGGATGGCGGAGTGTGCACAGTCACCGGGGACGGTGGGGTGTGCATGGTCGGTGGGTTCCACGGAGTGCTCAGAGTCGGAGGGATGGTGGAGTGCACACAGTCAGAGGTGTCGGTGGAGTGCGGAGAGTCAGTGGGGTCCGCGGTGTGCGCACAGTCTGCGGGGTCGACTGAGTGTGCACAGTCGGTGGGGTCCACAGAGTGCACCAGTCGGTGGGGTCAGTGGAGTGTGCACAGTCAGCGTTGTCACTGGAGTGCACACAGTCGGCAGGGCCCGCATAGTGCACACAGTCAGAGGTGTTGGCGGAGTGTGCAGAGTCAGAGGTGTCAGTGGAGTGCACACAGTCGGCAGGGTCGGCGATGTGCATACAGTCGGCATGATCCACAGAGTACGCACAGTTGGGAGGGTCGGCAGAGTGTGTACTGTTGGTGGGGAGGGTGGGGTGTGCACAGTCCATGGGGTCCACGGAGTGCACACAGTCAGTGGGCTTGGAGGAGTGCACAGAGTCAGTGGGGTCCGCGGGGTTCACACAGTCGGTGGGTACGCCAGACTGCGCACAGATGGTGGGGTCCGCGGTTTGTGCAAAGTCAGCAGTGTTTGGCGGAGTGCACACAGTCTGCGGGAGACGTCAGAGTGCGCACACTCAGGGATGTCGACGGAGTGCACAGTCAGCAAGGTCCACCGATTGCATAGAGTCCGTGGGTGATGGTGGAGTGCGCAGAGTCAGCAGGGTTGGCGGGGTGTGCACAGTTGGTGGATTCAGCAGAGTGCAGTCAGTGGGGTCCACTGTGTGCACAGTCGGTGGATTCGGTGGAGTGCGCACAGTCGGTAGGGACAACACAGTGCATACAGTCAGTGGGGTCAGAGGAGTGCGCACAGTCGGCGGGGTCTGTGGGGTTCGCACAGTCGGTGGGGTCCACAGTGTGCGCACAGATGTGGGGTCCACAGTGTGCGCACAGTCGGCAGGGTCGGCGGTGTGTGCACAGTCAGGGTTGGCAGGGTGCGCACAGTTGTCAGGGTCAGCAGAGTGCGCACAGTCAGTAGGATCAGCGAAGTGTGCACAGTCAGCGTGTCAGCAGATTGCGCCGTTGGTGGGGTTGGCGGAGTGTGCACAGTCGGTGAGGTCAGCGGTGTGCACACCATCATTGTGGTCGGCAGAGTGAGCACAGTCATCATGATCAGCGGAGTGTGCACAGTCATCAGGGTCGGCGGATTGCGCCCAGTCAGTGGGGTCGGCGGACTGTGCACAGTCGGCGAGGTCGGCAGAGTGGGCACAGTCTTCAGGGTCAGCAGAGTGGCCACAGTCGTCAGGGTCATCGGATTGCACACAGTTGTTGGGGTCCACGGAGTGCGCACAGTCCGCAGGGTCGGCTGTGTGTGCACCTTTGGCAGGGTCGGCGGTGTGCACACAGTCAGCGGGGTCGGTGGAGTGCGCACAGTCATAAGGGTCTTCTGAGTGTGCACAGATGGTGGGGTCTGCAGGGTGTGCACAGTCGGCGGGGTCAGCGGAGTGGGCACAGTCAGCGGGGCCGGCAGTGTGCACACATTCGGCAGGTTCGGCTGAGTGTGCACATACAGTGGGGCCAGCGGTGGGCGCACAGTCATCATTGTATGTGCACAGTTGGATGGGCCAGTGGAGTGCGCACAGTCAGAGGTGTCAGTGGAGTGCACAGTCGGGGGGTCCGTGGAGTGCACACAGTCAGCGTTGTCACTGGAGTGTGCACAGTCAGCAGGGTCTGTGGGGTGCGCACATTCGGAGGTGTCAGTGGAGTGTGCAGAGTTGGAGGTGTCAGCGGAGTGTGCACAGTTGGCGGGGTCAGCGAAGTGCGTACAGTCAGCAGGATCCGTGCAGTGCACACAGTCAGGAGGGTCGGCGGATTGAGCACAGTTGGTGGGGTCCATGGAGTGAGCACATTCAGCAGGGTCAGAGGAGTGCTCACAGTCGGCGGGGTCAGCGGTGTGCGCACAGTCATCACGGTCGGCGGAGTAGGCACAGTCATCACGATCGGCGGAGTGCACACAGTCATCAGGGTTAGCAGAGTGTGCACAGTCAGTGGGGTCCGTGGAGTGCGCACAGTCAGTGGGGATGGCTAATTGTGTACAGTTGGCGGGTTCGGCGGTGTGCACACAGTCGGCGTGGTCCGCAGAGTGTGCACAGTCAGTGGGGTCCGAAGTGTGCCCAGAGTTGGATGGGACGGCAGAGTGTGCACAGTCAGTGGGGTTGGCAGAGTGCACACAGTTGGTGGGGTTGGTGGAGTGTGCACAGTCAGTGGATTAGGTGGAGTGTGCACAGTCGGCGGGTTCGGCGGTGGGCACAGATTCAGATGGGATGGCGGAGTGCGCACAGTTGGTCGATTCAGCAGAGTGCGCAGAGTCAGCAGAGTAGGCAGTGTGCGCACAGTCGTCAGGGTCAGTGGAGTGCGCACAGCCGGTGGTGTCCGCAGTTTGCACACAGTCGGCAGTGTTGAAGGGGTGCGCACAGTGGGGGGTGTCCGTGGAGTGCACACAGTGTGGTGGACGGAGTGCACACTGTTGGTGGGGTACAAGTTGTGCACAGAGTAGGATGGGATGGCAGAGTGCGCAGTCAGTGGGGTCAGAGGAGTGTGCACAATTGGTGCATTTGGTGGGGTGTACAGTCAGTGGGGTCCGTGGTGTTCTCACAGTCGGTGTGTTCAGCGGTGTGCACACAGTCGGCGGGGTCCGCGGAGTGTGCATTGTCGTCGGGGAAGGCATTGTGCGCACTTTCGGCGGGGTCGGTGGTGTGCACACAGTCGGCGGGGTCAGTGGTGTGGGCACAGTCGTCAGGGTTCGAGGATTGTGCACAGTCGGCGGGGTCGGCTGTGTGCGCACAGTCTGTGGGGTCAGCGGAGTGTGCAGATTCAGCAGCGTCCACGGACTGTGCACAGTCGGTGGTGTCGGCAGTGTGCCCACAGATGGCGGGGTCCGCAGAGTGTGCACTATCGGCAGGGTGGTCAGATTGTGCCCAGTCAGTGGAGTTGGTGGAGTGCGCAGAGTCGGTGGATTCGGCGGAGTGCATACAGTCGGTGTGGTCCGCAGTGTGCACAGATTCAGATGGGATGACAGAGTGCGCACAGTCAATGGATTCAGCAGAGTGTGCAGAGTCAGCGGGGTAGGCAGTGTGCGCACAGTCGTCAGGGTCAATGGAGTGCACACAGCCGGTGTTGTCCACGGTTTGCGCAGTCATTGGTGTCAAAGGAGTGTGCATAGTGGGGGGTGTCTGTGGAGTGTGCACAGCCAGTGGGGTCAGCGGAGTGCACACAGTCGGCGGGGACAGCAGTGTGCGCACAGTTGGTGGGGTTGGTGGAGTGGGCACAGTCATTAGGGTCGGCAGACTGCGCACAGTTGGTCGAGTGTGTGGTGTGCACAGAGTCAGATGGGACGGTGGAGTGTGCACAGTCGGTGGGGTCGGTAGAGTGCGCAGATTCGGAGGCATCAGCAGAGTGCGCAGAGTCAGCGGGGTTGGCGGAGTGTGCACATTTGGTGGGGTGCACACAGTGCGCACAGTCGGTGGATTCGGTGGAGTGAGCAGAATGGGCAGGGTAGGTGGTCTGTGCACAGTCGTCAGGTTTGGCAGAGTGCGCACAGCAGGTCGTGTCCATGGTTTGCGCACAGTCGGTGTTGGCAGAGTGCGCACAGTCGATGGGGTGGGCAGAGTGTGCACAGTCAGTGGAATCCACAGTGTGCACACAGTCGGCGAGGAAGGCATGTGCGCAGATTCGGCAGGTTCGGCGGAGTGTGCACAGTCGGCAGTGTAGGTGGATAGCACAGTGGGCAGGGTCCGCAGAGTGCGCACAGTCGGTGGATTCGGCGGAGTGCGTATAGTCGGTTGGGTCCACAGTGTTCACAGATTTGGATGGGACAGCAGAGTGTGCACAGTCGGCGGTGTTGGTAGAGTGGGCACAGTCGGCAGGGTCGGTGGAGTGCGCAAAGTTGGTAGTGTCAGCAGAGTAGGCACAGTTGTCAGTGTAGGTGGAGTGGCACAGTCAGCGGGGTCGGTGGAGTGGGCACAGTCATCAGGGTGGGAGGATTGTGCACATTCGGTGGGGTCCGTGGTGTGCCAACAGTTGGTGGGGTCCACGGTGTGAGCACAGTTGGTGGGGACGGCGGAGTGCACAGAGTCGGGGGGTCAGTAGAGTGCGCACAGTCAGCGGGGTCAGCAGTGTGCACACAGTCAGTGGGGTTGGCGGAGTGGGCACAGTCATCAGGGTTGGCAGACTGCGCACAGTCAGTGGGGTGTGTGGTGTGCACAGAGTCGGATGGGATGGCGGAGTGAAACCAGTCGGTGGGGTCAGTAGAGTGCGCAGATTCGGAGGGGACAGTGGAGTCCGCAGAGTCGGTGGGGTTGCCAGAGTGTGCACATTTGGTGGGGTGCGCATAGTGCGCACAGTCGGTGGGATGGCAGAGTGTGCACAGTCAGTGGACTCGGCGGAGTGCGCAGAATCGGGGGGGTAGGTGGTCTGCACACAGTCATCAGGTTGGGTGGAGTGCACGCAGCTGGTTGTGTCCATGGTTTGCGCACAGTTGGTGGTGTTGGTGGAGTGCACACAGTCAGTGGGGTGGGCAGAGTGTGCACAGTCAGTGGAATCCACAGTGTGCACACAGTTGGCAAGGAAGGCATGTGCGCAGATTTGGCGGGTTCGGCGGAGTGCACACAGTCGGTGGGATCAGCAGAGGGCGCACAGTCGGCAGGGTAGGTGGATAGCACAGTGGGCAGGGTCCGCAGAGTGCGCACAGTCGGTGGATTCGGCGGAGTGCGTATAGTCGGTTGGGTCCACAGTGTTCACAGATTTGGATGGGACAGCAGAGTGTGCACAGTCGGCGGTGTTGGTAGAGTGGGCACAGTCGGCAGGGTCCGTGGAGTGCGCAAAGTTGGTAGTGTCAGCAGAGTAGGCACAGTTGTCAGTGTAGGTGGAGTGGCACAGTCAGCGGGGTCGGTGGAGTGGGCACAGTCATCAGGGTGGGAGGATTGTGCACATTCGGTGGGGTCCGTGGTGTGCCCACAGTTGGTGGGGTCCATGGTGTGCACACAGTTGGTGGGGATGGTGGAGTGCGCAGAGTCAGGGGGGTCAGTAGAGTGCGCACATTGGGTGGGGTGCATGCAGTGCCCACAGTCGGCCGGGTCCACGGAGTGCGCACAGACGGTGGGGTTGTGGAGTGTGCACAGTTGGTGGGGTCACTGGAGTGCGCACAGTCAGCAGATTCGGCGATGTGCGCACAGTTGGCAGGTTCGGCAGTCTGCACAGAGTCGGCGGTGTTGGCAGAGTGTGTTCAGTCGGCAGGGTTGGCGGAATACGCACAGTCGCAGGGTTGGCAGAACGTGCACAGTCGGTGCATTCGGTGGAGTGCACACAGTCGGTGGGGTCCGTGGTGTGCACAGAATCAGATGGGACGGCAGAGTGCACACAGTCCACAGGGTTGGCAGTGTGCGCACAGTTGGTGGGGTCCGTGGTGTGCGCACAGACGATGGTGTCGGCAGAGTGCGCACAGTCACTGGATTCGGCAAAGTGCGTACAGTCAGCAGGGTCCGTGGTGTGCGCACAGATGGTGGGGTCAGCGAAGTGTGCACAGTCAGTTGGGTCGGTGGAATGTGCACATTCAGTGGATTCGGCGGTGTGTGCACAGTCGGTGGGTTGCATGGTGTACGCACAGTCGGCGAGGACAGCTGTGTGAACACAGTCGGTGGTGTCGGCGGAGTGCACAGATTCGGTGGCATCCACGGAGTGTGCCCAGTTGGCAGGGTTGGCGGTGCGTGCACAGTCAGCAGGGTCTGCAGAGTGGGCACTGTTGGCGAGGTCATCGGATTGCATACAGACGGTGGGGTTGGCGGAGTGTGCGCAGTCGGTGGGGTTGGCAGACTGTGCAGTGTCGGTGGATTCGGCGGAGTGCGCACAGTCGGTGTGGTCCACGGTGTGCACAGAGTCGGATGGGACGGCAGAGTGCACACAGTCCACAGGGTCAGCAGTGTGTGCACAGTCGGTGGGGTCCGTGGTGTGTGCACAGACGATGGGGTCCGCAGAGTGCGCACATTTGGTGGGGTCCATGGAGTGCACACAGTTGGAGGGGTCCGTGGTGTGTGCACATTCGGTGGGGACGGCGGAGTGTGCACAGCTGGCAGGTTCAGTGGAGTGCGCAGAGTAGGCGGGGTCGGTGGAGTGCGCACATTCGGTGTGGTGCGCATTGCGCACAGTCAGTGGGACGACGGAGTGCGTGCAGTCGGTGGATTCAGCAGAGTGTGCACTGTCACTGGGGTAGGCGGTCAGCACACAGTCATCAGGGTCGGTGGAGTGCACACAGCTGGTGGTGTCCGCGGTTTGCACACAGTCGGTGGTGTCGGCGGAGTGTGCACAGTCGGTGGATTCAGTGGAGTGCGCACAGTCGTTGTGGTCCAAGGTGAGCACAGAGTTGGATGGGATGGAGGAGTGCACACAGTCGGCGGGGTCGAAGGAGTGCACACAATTGGATTCGGTGGAGTGCGCACAGTCGGTGGGGACCGCTGTGTGCACAGAGTCAGATGGGACAGTGGAGTGTGCACAGTCGGCGGGGTTGGCAGAGTGCGCACAGTCATCAGGGTCGGCGGACTGTGCACAGTCGGTGGGGTCCGCGGTGTGTGCACAGTCGACAGGTTCGGCGGTGTTCACAGAGTTGGATGAGATGGCAGAGTGCGCACGTCGGTGGGGTTGGCAGAGTGCACACAGTTGGTGGATTCGATGGAGTGCACAGAGTCGGCAGGGTAGGTGGTGTGTGCACAGTCATCAGGGTCAGCGGCATGCGCACAGCCGATGGTGTCTGTGGTTTGCACACAGTCATCGGTGTCAAAGGAGTGCGCATAGTGGGGGGTGTCTGTGGAGTGCACACAGTCAGTGGGGTCAGCAGAGTGTGCACAGTCAGTGGGGTTGGCAGTGTGTGCACAGTCGGCAGGGTTGGCAGAGTGGGAACAGTCATCAGGTCAGCAGACTGTGCACAGTCGGTGGCATGTGTGGTGTGCACAGATTTGGATGGGACGGCTGAGTGCACACAGTCGGTTGGGTTGGCAGAGTGTGCAGATCCGGCGGGGTCAGCGGAGTGTGCAGAGTCGGCGGGGTCGGCGGGGTGTGCACATTCGGTGGGGTGCGCACAATGCACACAGTCGGTGGGATGGCAGAGAGTGCACAGTCAGAGGGGTAGGCGGTCTGCACAGAGTTGTCAGGTTTGGCGGAGTGCACACAGCCAGTGGTGTCCGTGGTTTGCGCACAGTCGGTGGTGTCGACGGAGTGTGCACAGTCGGTGGTGTCGGTGGAGTGTGCACAGTTGGTGGGGTGGGCAGAGTGTGCACAGTCTGTGGAATCCACAATGTGCACACAGTTGGCGAGGACGGCATGTGCGCAGATTTGGCGGGTTCGGCGGAGTGTGCACAATCGGCGGGGTCAGCGGAGGGTGCACAGTCAGCAGGATAGGTGGATCACACAGTCGGCAGGGTCTGCAGAGTGCGCACAGTCAGTGGATTCGGCAGAGTGCGTAGTTGGTTGGTTCCACGGTGTTCACAGATTCGGATGGGACAGCAGAGTGCACACAGTCAGCAGTGTCGGCGGAGTGGGCACAGTCGGCAGGGTTGGTGGAGTGCGCACAGTTGGTGGTGTTGGCAGAATGGGCACAGTTGTCAGGGTTGGAGTATTGTGCACATTCAGTGGGGTTTGCGGTGTGCCCACAGTTGGTGGGGTCCGTGGTGTGCACACAGTCGGTGGGGACGGTGGAGTGCACAGAGTCTGGGTGGTCAGTGGAGTGCACACATTCGGTGGGGTGCGTGCAGTGCACACAGTCGGATGGGTCCACTGAGTGCGCACAGTCGGTGGGGTCGGTGAAGTGCACACAGTCGGCAGATTTGGTGATGTGCGCACAGTCAGCTGGTTCGGCAGTCTGCGCAGAGTCGGCGGTGTCAGTGGAGTGCATTCAGTTGGGGGAGTTTGCAGAATGCACACAGTTGTTGGAAATGGTGGAATGCAAACAGTCGGTGGATTAGGTGGGTGTGCACAGTGGGTGGGTTCCACGGTGTGCACAGAGTCGGATGGGATGGCGGAGTGCACACAGTCGATGGGTTCGGCCGTGTGCACAAGTCAGTGGGGTCCGTGGTGTGCGCACAGATGATGGGGTCGGCGGAGTGTGCACAGTCGGTTGGGTCGGTGGAGTGTGCACATTCAGTGGATTCGGTGGTGTGCGCACAGTCGGCGGGTTGCACGGTGTGCGCACAGTTGGCGAGGACAGCTGTGTGCACACAGTCGGCAGTGTTGGTGGAGTTCACAGATTTGACGGCATCCACGGAGTGCACCCAGTCGGCGGGTTCGGCAGTGCATGCACAGTCAGTGGGGTCCGCGGAGTGGGCACTGTCAGCGGGGTTGTCAGATTGCACACAGACGGTGGGGTTGGCGGAGTGCACACAGTCGGTGGGGTCAGTGGAGTGCGCAGTGTTGGTGGATTCGGCAGAGTGTGTACAGTCAGTGGGGTCCGCTGTGTGCACAGAGTCGGATGGGTCAGCGGAGTGCTCACAGTCGGTGTGGTCCACGGTGTGCACAGAGTCGGATGGGACGACGGAGCGTGCACTGTCGGTGCAATTGGCAGAGTGCACACAATTGGTGGGCCACAGTGTATGCAGAGTAGGATGGGAGGGCAGAGTGCGCACAGTCAGTCGGGTCGGCAGAGTGCGCACAGTCAGTGGGTCAGCGGAGTGTGCACAGTTGGCAGAATCCACAGGTTGCACACAGTTGGTGAGGACAGCGGTGTGCGCACAGTCGGCGGGTTCGGCAGAGTGTGCATAGTTGGCGGGGTCAGCGGTGTGCACAGAGTCGGTTGGGATGATGGAGTGCGCAGTCGGTGCCTTCGGCAGAGTGCGCACAATCGGTGGGGCCACGGTGTACACAGAGTCGGATGGGATGGTGGAGAGCACACAGTTGGTGGGTTCGGCAGACTCTGCACAATCGGTGGATTTGGTGGTGTGCGCACAGTCTGTGGTGTCGGCGGTGTGCGCAGAGTCGGAGGGGTCGGTGGAGTGGGCACAGTCGTCAGGGTTGGCAGATTGCACAGTCGGTTGGGTCAGCGGTTTGCAAAGAGTCAGATGGGATGGCGGAGTGTGCACTGTCGGTGGAGAGGGTGGAGTGCACACAGTTGGTGGATTCCACGGAGAGCACAGATTCGGTGGTATAGGCGATGTGCACACAGTCATCAGGTTTGGCAGAGCGTGCACAGCCGGTGGTCCGTGGTTTTCACACTGTTGGTGGTGTCGGTGGAGTGCGCACATTCGGTGGAATTGGCGGAGTGCGCACAGTCGGTGGGGTCCGTGGTGTGCTCACATTCGGTTGGATAGGCGGAGTGTGCACAGTCGGTGGGGTGGGTGGAGTGCACACATTCGGTGGGGTCCACCGTATGCACACAGTTGGTTGGGATGGCGGAGTGCACACAGATGGTGCAGATGGTGGGGTCCATGTTGTGTGCACAGTCAGCCGGGACAGCGGAGTGCGCAGTGAGTGGGGTTGGCAGAGTGCGCACAGTCAGTGCAGTCAGCAGAGTGCGCACAGTCATTGTGGTCCGTGGTGTGCACAGAGTCAGATGGGATGGCAGATTGTGCAGTTGGCGGGGTCGAAGGTTTGCACACAGTCAGTGGATTCTGTGGAGTGTGTAGAGTTGGTTGGGTCCACGGTGTTCACAGATTCAGATGGGATGGTGGAGTGTGCACTGTCGGTGGGGTAGGCAGATTGCGCACAGTCGGTGGAATCGGTGGAGTGCACACAGTCAGTTGGGTCCACGGTGTGCACACATTCAGTTGGATCGGCGGATTATGCACAGTCGGTTGGGTCAGCAGTGTGCACAGAGTTGGATGGGATGGCAGAGTGCGCACAGTCAGTGGAGATGGCGGAGTGCACACAGTCGGTGGATTTGGCAGAGTGTGCACAGTTGGCGGTGTCGGCGGAGTGCACACAGTTGGTAGATTTGGCGGAGTGCACACTGTCGGTGGGGTCCACGGTGTGAAGAGTGACAGAGGGACGTGGAGTGTGCACAGTCATTGGGGTCGACAGAGTGTGCACAGTCGGCAGTGTCGGCAATGCGTGCACCTTTGGCGTGTTCAGCGTAGTGGGCACAATCGTCAGGGTTGCAGGATTGCGCACATTTTGTGGGGTCGATGGAGTGTGCACAGTCGGTGTGATCCGTGGTGTGCACACGTCGGCAGGGTCGGCAGAGTGGGCAGAGTCATCAGGGTCGGTGGAGTGGGCACAGTTGTCTGGGTCGGCGGATTGCACACAGTCATTTGGGTTCGTGGAGTGCACACATATGGCGGGTTCAGCGAGGTGTGACCATTCTGCGGTGTCGGCAGTGTGCACACAGTCTGTGGTCTCGGCAGTGTGCGCACAGTCGCTGGGGTCAGTGGTGTGCACATAGACGGATGGGACGTCAGAATGCGCACAGTTGGTGGGGAGAGCAGAGTGCGCACTGTCGGTGGATTTGCCAGAGTGTGCAGATTCGATGCTGTAGGCAGATGCACACAGTCATCAGGGTCAGCGGAGTGTGCACAGCCGGTGGTGTCCGCAGTGTGCACACAGTCGGTGGGGTCGGTGGAGTGCACACATACGGTGGATATGGCGGAGTGCACACAGTCTTGTGGTCCGCGGTGTGCAGAGTGTTGGATGGGATGGAGGACTGCGCACAGTTGAAGGGGGCGAAGGAGTGCACACAGTCGGTGGGGTCCATGGTGTGCACTGAGTCAGATGGGACAGTGGAGTGTGCACAGTCGGTGGGGTCTGCGGAGTGCACACAGTCAGCAGGGTCCGTGGTGTGCACAGAGTCGGATGGGATGGCAGAGTGTACATAGTCGGCGGGGCCGGCTGAGTGTGCACAGTCGGCGGGGTCCGCGGGGTGCACACAGTCGGTGAGGAAGGCGGTGTGCACACAGACGGCGGGGTCCACAGAGTGCACACAGTGTTCAGTGTCCACGGTGTGCGGCCAGTCAGTGGGGTCGGTGGAGTGCGCACAGTCATTGTGGTCTATGGAGTTCACACAATCAGTGGGGTCGCGGAGTGCACTCAGTTGGTGGGGTCTGGGTAGAGCGCACAGTCGGTGGGGTCAGCGAGTGCACACAAAAAGGGCTTTTTCCTGGAGCCGAGATGCCCTTCAACAGATGACTGGATTAAGAAGCTGTGGTCCATATATACAATGGAATATTACTCAGCTATCAGAAAGAACGAATTCTCAACATTTGCTGCAACATGGACGGCACTGGAGGAGATAATGCTAAGTGAAATAAGTCAAGCAGAGAAAGACAATTATCATATGATTTCTCTCATCTATGGAACATAAGAACTAGGAGGATCGGTAGGGGAAGAAAGGGATAAAGAAAAGGGGGGTAATCAGAGGGGGGAATGAAACATGAGAGACTATGGACTGTGAGAGGCAAACTGAGGACTTCAGAGGGGAGGGGGTGGGGGAAGGGGATAGCCTGGTGATGGGTAGTAGGGAGGGCACGTATTGCATGGTGCACTGGGTGTTATACGCAACTAATGAAGCATCAAACTTTACATCGGAATCTGGAGATGTACTGTATGGTGATTAACACAATATAATAAAATAAAATTTAAAAAAAAGGGCTTTTTCCTGACACTTTGTTCCTTGGCTCTAAGTGGAGGATCCTTCCCAGGCCCCTACAAGAAATGTGGAATCGGGGTCCAATTTGAAAAGGCTAATGTTAGCTGGAGGTGTATTCCTGGACGCTAAAGTATATTAGGAATAAGAAGAGTGCTGGGCCTCGAAATTCCTGAACCTTTTCATTCATGCTACCTTACACATGAGAAGTGATGTTCCTTAGTTTTCCAATGGATAGTGTGGTGTCTCAGAGACCAGACATTGCCAACTCGTGAGGCATCTGCGAAAACTTTGTCTCATGTTTCCCTATTCACGAAGGATTATGATAGGGCTAAGATGATCCTGTACAGTGTTGTTCCTGAGGGACATGTTTATGGCCTTCTCATTCCATTGCCACCACCAGTTTTGATAGGATTTATCGAGGAAGCAAACATTTCGTTGGAAGCAGGTTTTTGCCAAATTGTGTTTCTCAGTGCTGTGTTCGTCGGGTTTCACTCACGGTACAAAAGCACCTTGATTCCTGTTCCAACTTCCATAAGGCTGATTTGACTTGAAGGGCTTTATTCTGACACCTTGTTTTTTGTCTCTAAGTTTTGGATCCTTCCCAGGCCCATACAGGCAATGCGGAATCGGGGTCCCCATTGAAAAGGCTGATGTTAGCTAGAGCTGTTTTCCTGGATGCTCTGGTTTATTACCAATAAGAAGGGCACTGAGTCCACGAAATTCCTGAACCTATTCATTCATTCTCCCTTACTCAGGAGAGATGATATTCGTTGATCTTTCCCTGGATAGTGTAGTGTCTCAGAGACCAGTGTTTGGCACTCTCGTGAGGATTACGCGACCACTTTCGCTCATGTTACCCTATTCACGAAGGATGATGATTGGGCTAAGATGGTCCCTGTACGCTGTTGTTTCTGAAGTACATATTTATGGCCTTTTTGTTCCATTGCCACCACCAGTTTTGATACGATTTACCCGTGATGCAAACATTTCATTGGAAACGGGTTTTTGCCAAATTGTGTTTCACACTGCTGTGTTCGTTGGGTTTCACTCACGGTACCAAAGCACCTTGATTCCTGTTCCACCTTCCATGAGGCTGATGTGACTTGAAGGGCTTTAACCAGACACTTTGTTTCTTGGCTCTAAGTGGAGGACCCTTCCCAGGCCCCTACAAGAAATGTGGAATCGGGGTCCACATTGAAAAGGCTGATGTTAGCTGGCGGTGTTTTCCTGGATGCTCAAGTATATTACCAATAAGAAGAGTGCTGAGTCCCCGAAATTCCTGAACCTTTTCATTCATGCTCCTTTATTCATGACAGATGATGTTCGTTAGTCTTTCAGTGGATAGTGTGGTGTCTCTGAGACCCGACTTTGGCACACTCGTGAGAGTTCTGCGACACCTTTCCCTCATGTTTCCCTATTCACGAAGGATGATGATTGGGCTAAGACAGTCCCTGTACGCGTTGTTCTGAAGTACATATTTACGGCCTTTTCGTTCCATTGCCACCACCAGTTTTGATACGATTTACCCAGGAAGCAAACATTTCATTGGAAGCAGGTTTTTGCCAAATTAAGTTTCTCAGTGCTGTGTCCGTCAGGTTTCTCTCTCGGTACCAAAGCACCTTGATTCCTGTTCCACCTTCCATGAGGCTGATGTGACTTGAAGGGCTTTATCCTGACACTTTTTTTCTGGCTCTAAGTGGAGGGTCCTTCCCAGGTCCATACACCCAATGTCAAATTGGGGTCCATATTGAAAAGGCTGATGTTAGCTGCAGGTGTTTTCCTGGTGTCTCTGATATATTACATATAAGAAGGGCGCTGAGTCCTTGAAATTCCAGAATCTTTTCATTCACGCTCCCTTACTCATGAGAGATGATGTTCGTTGATCTTTCCCTGGATAGTGTGGTGTCTCAGAGACCAGTCTCTGGCTGTCTTGTCAGGCTTCTGCGACAACTTTAGCTCATGTTTACCTATTCATGAAGGATGATGATAGGGCTAATACGGTCCTTGTACGGTGTTGTTTCTGATGGACATGTTTATAGTGTTTTCTTTCCATTTCCACCACCGGTTTTGATAGGATTTACCCAGGAAGCAAACATTTCATTGGAAGCAGGTTTTTGCCAAATTAAGTTTCTCAGTGCTGTGTCCGTCAGGTTTCTCTCTCGGTACCAAAGCACCTTGATTCCTGTTCCACCTTCCATGAGGCTGATGTGACTTGAAGGGCTTTATCCTGACACTTTTTTTCTGGCTCTAAGTGGAGGGTCCTTCCCAGGTCCATACACCCAATGTCAAATTGGGGTCCATATTGAAAAGGCTGATGTTAGCTGCAGGTGTTTTCCTGGTGTCTCTGATATATTACATATAAGAAGGGCGCTGAGTCCTTGAAATTCCAGAATCTTTTCATTCACGCTCCCTTACTCATGAGAGATGATGTTCGTTGATCTTTCCCTGGATAGTGTGGTGTCTCAGAGACCAGTCTCTGGCTGTCTTGTCAGGCTTCTGCGACAACTTTAGCTCATGTTTACCTATTCATGAAGGATGATGATAGGGCTAATACGGTCCTTGTACGGTGTTGTTTCTGATGGACATGTTTATAGTGTTTTCTTTCCATTTCCACCACCGGTTTTGATAGGATTTACCCAGGAAGCAAACATTTCATTGGAAGCAGGTTTTTGCCAAATTAAGTTTCTCAGTGCTGTGTCCGTCAGGTTTCTCTCTCGGTACCAAAGCACCTTGATTCCTGTTCCACCTTCTGTTAAGGCCGATGTGACTTGAAGGGCTTTATACTGACACTTTGTTT
>NW_023237737.1:5298-11684 GCF_002007445.2 Ailuropoda melanoleuca | reverse complement strand
GTTTCACTCACGGTACCAAAGCACCTTGATTCCTGTTCCACCTTCTGTTAAGGCCGATGTGACTTGAAGGGCTTTATACTGACACTTTGTTTCTTGGCTCTAAGTGGTGGAGACTTCCCAGGCCCATACACCCAATGTGGAATTGGGTTCTCGATTGAAAAGGCTGATGTTATCTGGAAGTGTTTTCCTGGACGCTATGTTTTATTACCAATAAGGGCGCTCAATCCTCGAATTTCCAGAACCTTTTCATTCATGCTCCCTTACTCAAAAGAGATGATGTTCCTTTGTCTTTCCCTGGATAGTGTGCTGTCTCAGAGACCAGTCTTTGTCACTCTCAAGTTTTCATGAACACTTTCCCTCATGTCTCCCAATTCACGAAGGATTATGGTAGGGATAAGATGGTCCCTGTGCGGTGTTGTTTCTGACGGACATGTTTATGGCTTTCTCGTTCCTTTGCCACCACCAGTTTTGATAGGATTTACCCAGGGAGCAAACATTTCTTTGGCAGCAGGTTTTTGCCAAATTCTGTTTCTCAGTGCTGTGTTCATCGGGTTTCACTCAGGGTACCAAAGCACCTTGATTCCTGTTCCACCTACCATAATGCCGATGTGACTTGAAGGGCTTTATCCAGACACATTGCTTCTTGGCTCTAAGTGGTGGATCCTTCCCAAGCCCATAAACCCAATGTGGAATCGGGGTAAACATTGAAAAGGCTGATGTTAGCTGGAGGTGTTTTCCTCGATGCTCTGGTTTTTTACAATGAGAGCGGCACTAAGACCTCGAAATTCCCGAATCTTTCATTCATGCCCCCTTACTCATGATATATGATGTTCGTTGATCTTTCCCTGAATAGTGTGGTGTCTCAGAGACCAGTCTTTGGCACTCTCGTGAGGCTTCCGTGACCACTTTCCCTCAATTTACCTTTTCACAAAGGGTGATGATAGGGCTAAGATGGTCCCTGTACTGTGTTGTTTCTGATGGACATGTTTATGGCGATCCGTTCCTTTGCCACCACCAGTTTTGATAGGATTTACCGTGGAAGCAAACATTTGGTTGGAAGTGGGTTTTTTGCCAATTTTATTTCTCAGTGCTGTGTTCATCCGGTTTCACTTACGGTACCAAAGCACCTTGATTACTGGTCCACCTCCCATAAGGAGGATGTGAATGGAAGGGGTTCATCCTGACACATTGTTTCTTGGCTCTAAGTGGTGGATCCTTCCCAGGCCCATACACCTAGTGTGGAAAGGGATCCCCATTAAAAATGCTAATGTTAGACGGTGGTGTTTTCCTGGACGATCAGTTTTATTACCAGTAAAAAGTGCGCTGAATCCTCGAAATTCCAGAATCTTTTCATTCATGCTCCCTTACTCATGAGCGATGATGTTCGTTGATCTTTCCCTGGATAGTGTGCTGTCTCAGAGACCAGACTTCATCACACAAATCAAGTTTCCGGGACTACTTTCCCTCATGTTTCCCTATGCATGAAGGATGATGATAGGGCTAAGGCCGTCCCTGTACTGTGTTGTTTCTGACGGACATGTTTATGGCTTTCTAGTTCTTTTGCCACCACCAGTTTTTGTTAGGATTTCCCCAGGAAACAAACATTTCGTTGGAAGCGGGTTTTTCCCAAATTTTGTTTCTCAGTGCTGTTTTCGTCAGCTTTCACTCACAGTCCCAAAGGACCCTGATTCTTGTTCCACCTTTTATAAGGCCGATGTGACTTGAAGGACTTTATCCTGACACTTTGTGTCTTGGCTCTAAGTGGAGGAAATTTTCCAGGCCCATACACCCAATGTGGAATCTGGGTCCCCATTGAAAAGGCTGATGTTAGCTGGAGGTGTTTTCTTGGACGCTCTGGTTTATTACCACTAAGAAGGGTGCTGAGTCCTTGAATTTCTCGAACCTTTTCATTCATGCTCCCTTACTCATGAGAGATGATGTTCCTTGGTCTTTCCCTGGATAGTGTGTTGTCACAGATACCAGTCTTTGGCACTCTCATCAGGCTTCCGTGACCACTTTCCCTCATATTTCCCTTTTCGCAAAGGATTGATGATAGGGCTAAGATGAACCCTGTACAGTGTTGTTTCTGAAGTACATATTTATGGCCTTTTCGTTCCTATGTCACCACCAGTTTTGATAGGATTTACAAAGGAAGCAAACATTTCATTGGAAGGAGGTTTTGCCAAATTGTGTTTCTCAGTGCTGTGTTCACTGGGTTTCACTCACGGTACCAAAGCTCCTTGATTCTTGTTCCAACTCCAATAAGGCTGATGTGACTCAAATGGCTTTATCCTGACACTTTGTTTCTTGGCTCTAAGTGGTGGAACCTTCCCAGGGCCCTACACCAAATGTGTAATCCTGGTCCCCATTGAAAATGCTGATGTTAGCTGGAGGTGTTTTCCTGGATGCTCTGATATATTACCAATAAGATGGGCGCTGAGTCCTCGAACTTCCTGAACCTTTTCCTTCATGTTCCCATACTCATGAGAGATGATGTTCCTTTGTCTTTCCCTGGATAGTGTGGTGTCTCAGAGACCTGTCTTTGGCACTCTCGTGAGGCTTCCATGACCACTTTCCCTCATGTTTACCTATTCACAAAATGTGATGATAGGGCTAAGAAGGTCCCTGTACGGTGTTGTTTCTGACAGACATGTTTATGGTTTTCTAGTTCTTTTGCCACCGCCAGTTTTTGTTAGGATTTCCCCAGGAAGCAAACATTTCACTGGAAGCGGGTTTTTCCCAAATTTTGTTTCTCAGCGCTGTGTTTGTCAAGTTTCACTCACGGTACCAAAGCACCTTGATTCCTGTTCCACCTTCCATGAGGCTGATGTGACTTGAAGGGCTTTCCACTCACACTTTGTTTCTTGGTTCTAAGGGCTGGATCCTCCCCAGGCCCCTACACCCAATGTGGAATCGGGGTCCCCAGTGAAAAGGCTGCTGTTCGCTGGAGGTGTTTTCCTGGACGCTCTGCTTTATTACCAATGAGAAGGGCGCTGAGTCCTCGAAAATCCTGAACCTTTTCATTCATGCTCCCTTACTCACGAGAGATGATGATCGTTGATATTTCCCTGGACTGTGTGGTGTCTCAGAGACCACTATGGGGCACTCTCGTCAGGCTTCCGCGACCACTTTCCCTCATGTTTCCCTATTCACGAAGGGTGATGATAGTGCTAAGACGGTCCCTGTACGGTGTTGTTTCTGACGGACGTGTTTTGGGCCTTTTCGTTCCATTGCCGCCAGCAGTTTTGACAGGATTTCCCCAGGGAGCAAGCATTTCGTTGGAAGCGGGTTTTGGCCGAATTGTCTTTCTCAGTGCTGTGTTCGTCGTGTTTCACTCACGGTACCAAAGCCCCTTGATTCCTGTTCCACCTTCCATAAGGCCGTCGTGACTTCAAGGGCTTTCCACTCACACTTTGTTTCTTGGTTCTAAGGGCTGGATCCTCCCCAGGCCCCTACACCCAATGTGGAATCGGGGTCCCCAGTGAAAAGGCTGCTGTTCGCTGGAGGTGTTTTCCTGGACGCTCTGCTTTATTACCAATGAGAAGGGCGCTGAGTCCTCGAAAATCCTGAACCTTTTCATTCATGCTCCCTTACTCACGAGAGATGATGATCGTTGATATTTCCCTGGACTGTGTGGTGTCTCAGAGACCACTGTGGGGCACTCTCGTCAGGCTTCCGCGACCACTTTCCCTCATGTTTCCCTATTCACGAAGGGTGATGATAGTGCTAAGACGGTCCCTGTACGGTGTTGTTTCTGACGGACGTGTTTTGGGCCTTTTCGTTCCATTGCCGCCAGCAGTTTTGACAGGATTTCCCCAGGGAGCAAGCATTTCGTTGGAAGCGGGTTTTGGCCGAATTGTCTTTCTCAGTGCTGTGTTCGTCGTGTTTCACTCACGGTACCAAAGCACCTTGATTCCTGTTCCACCTTCCATAAGGCCGTCGTGACTTCAAGGGCTTTCCACTCACACTTTGTTTCTTGGTTCTAAGGGCTGGATCCTCCCCAGGCCCCTACACCCAATGTGGAATCGGGGTCCCCAGTGAAAAGGCTGCTGTTCGCTGGAGGTGTTTTCCTGGACGCTCTGCTTTATTACCAATGAGAAGGGCGCTGAGTCCTCGAAAATCCTGAACCTTTTCATTCATGCTCCCTTACTCACGAGAGATGATGATCGTTGATATTTCCCTGGACTGTGTGGTGTCTCAGAGACCACTGTGGGGCACTCTCGTCAGGCTTCCGCGACCACTTTCCCTCATGTTTCCCTATTCACGAAGGGTGATGATAGTGCTAAGACGGTCCCTGTACGGTGTTGTTTCTGACGGACGTGTTTTGGGCCTTTTCGTTCCATTGCCGCCAGCAGTTTTGACAGGATTTCCCCAGGGAGCAAGCATTTCGTTGGAAGCGGGTTTTGGCCGAATTGTGTTTCTCAGTGCTGTGTTCGTCGTGTTTCACTCACGGTACCAAAGCACCTTGATTCCTGTTCCACCTTCCATGAGGCTGATGTGACTTGAAGGGCTTTATCCTGATACTTTGTTTCTTGGCTCTATTTGAAGGAAATTTCCCAGGCCCATACACACAATGTGGAATCTGGGTCCCCATTGAAAAGGCTGATGTTAGCTGGAGGTGTTTTCTTGAACGCTCTGGTTTATTACCACTAAGAAGGGCGCTGAGTCCTCGAATTTCTCGAACCTTTTCATTCATGCTCTCACACTCATGAGAGATGATGTTCCTTGGTCTTTCCCTGGATAGTGTGATGTCTCAGAGACTATTCTTTGGCACTCTTGTGAGGCTTCCATGAACACTTTCCCTCATGTTTCCCTTTTCACGAAGGATGATGATAGGGCTAAGATGGTCCCTGTACAGCTTTGTTTCTGAAGGACATGTTTACGGTGTTTTTGTACCTATACCACTGCCGGTTTTGACAGGATATACCCAGGAAGCAAACATTTCATTGGAAGCGGGTTTTTGCCTAATTTTGTTTCTCTGTGCTGTGTCGTTCGGGTTTCACTCACGGTACCAAAGCACCTAGATTTCTGTTCCACCTTCCATACGGCCAATGTGACTTGAAGGGCTTTATCCTGACACTTTGTTTCTTGGCTCTAAGTGATGGATCCTTCACAGGCCCATACACACAATGTGCAATCGGTGTCCCCAATGTAAAGGCTGATGTTAGCTGGAGGTGTTTTCCTGGATGCTCTGATTTATTATCAATCAGAAGGGCTCTGAGTTGTCAAAATTCCAGAACCTTTTCATCACGCTCCCTTACTCATGAGAGATGATGTTCCTTGATAATTCCCTGGATAGTGTGGTGTCTCAGAGACCAATCTTTCACACTCTCCTCAGGCTTCTACGACCACTTTCCCTCATGTTTCCATATAAATGAAGGATGATAATAGGGCTAAAATGTTCCCTGTATGGTATTGTTTCTGACGGATATGTTTATGGCCTTTTCGTTCCTTTGCCACCACCAATTTTAATAGGATTTACGTAGGAAGCAAACATTTCATTGGAAGCGGTGTTTGCCAAAAATTGTTTCTCAGTGCTTTGTTCATTGGTTTCACTCACAGTACCAAAGCACCTTGATTCCTGTTCCACCTTCCAGAAGGCCAATGTGACTTGAAGGGATTTATCCTGACACTTTGTTTCTTGGCTCTAAGTGGAGGGTCCTTCTTTGGACCATACACAGAATGTGTAATTGGTGTCCCCATTGTAAAGGCTGATGTTAGCTGGAGGTGTTTTCCTTGGCTCTCAGGTTTATTGCCAATAAGAAGGGCACTGAGTATTTGAAATTTTGAACCTTTTCATTCATGCTCCCTTACTCATGAGAGATGATGTTCCTTGATCTTTCCCTGGATAGTGTGCTTCCCAGAGACCAGTCTTTGGCACTCTCGTCAGGCTTCAGCAACCACTTTCCACCATATTTCCCTATTCACGAAGGATGATGATATGGCTAAGATGGTCCCTGTACGGTGTTGTTACCGACGGACATGTTTACGGGCTTCTCCTTCCATTGCCACCACCAGTTTTGATAGGATTTACCAATAAACAAACATTTTTTTGGAAGCAGGTTTTTGCCAAATTTTGTTTCTCAGTACTGTCTTCTTCGGGTATCACTCATGGTACCAAAGCTCCTTGATTCTTGTTCCAACTTCCATAAGGCCGAGGTGACTTCAAGGGCTTTATCCTGACACTTTGTTTCTTGGCTCTAAGTGGAGGATCCTTCCCAGGCCCGGACACCCAATGTGGATTCGGGGCCTGCATTGAAAAGGCTGATGTAAGCTGGAGGTGTTTTCCTGGACGCTCAGGTTTATTACCAATAAGAAGGGTGCTGAGTCCTTGAAATTCCTGAACCTTTTCATTCATGCTCCCTTACTCATGAGAGATGATGTTC
>NW_023237737.1:0-2635 GCF_002007445.2 Ailuropoda melanoleuca | reverse complement strand
TTTATTACCAATAAGAAGGGTGCTGAGTCCTTGAAATTCCTGAACCTTTTCATTCATGCTCCCTTACTCATGAGAGATGATGTTCGTTGGTCTTTCCCTGGATAATGTGGTGTCTCAGAGACCAGTCTTTGGCACTCTCGTTAGGCTTCCTCGAACATTTTCCCTCATGTTTACCTATTCACAAAGGGTGATGATAGGGCTAAGGTGGTCCCTGTACGGAGTTGTTTATGACGGACATGGTTATGGCGCTTTCGTTCCTTTGCCACCACCAGTTTTGATAGGATTAACCGAGGAAGCAAACTTTTCATTGGGTTGGGTTTTTGCCAAATTTTGTTTCTAAGTGTTGTCTTCATCGGGTTTCACTCATGGTACCAAAGCACCTTGATTCCTGTTCCACCTTCCATAAGGCCGTCGTGACTTCAAGGGCTTTCCACTCACACTTTGTTTCTTGGTTCTAAGGGCTGGATCCTCCCCAGGCCCCTACACCCAATGTGGAATCGGGGTCCCCAGTGAAAAGGCTGCTGTTCGCTGGAGGTGTTTTCCTGGACGCTCTGCTTTATTACCAATGAGAAGGGCGCTGAGTCCTCGAAAATCCTGAACCTTTTCATTCATGCTCCCTTACTCACGAGAGATGATGATCGTTGATATTTCCCTGGACTGTGTGGTGTCTCAGAGACCACTGTGGGGCACTCTCGTCAGGCTTCCGCGACCACTTTCCCTCATGTTTCCCTATTCACGAAGGGTGATGATAGTGCTAAGACGGTCCCTGTACGGTGTTGTTTCTGACGGACGTGTTTTGGGCCTTTTCATTCCATTGCCGCCAGCAGTTTTGACAGGATTTCCCCAGGGAGCAAGCATTTCGTTGGAAGCGGGTTTTGGCCGAATTGTCTTTCTCAGTGCTGTGTTCGTCGTGTTTCACTCACGGTACCAAAGCCCCTTGATTCCTGTTCCACCTTCCATAAGGCCGTCGTGACTTCAAGGGCTTTCCACTCACACTTTGTTTCTTGGTTCTAAGGGCTGGATCCTCCCCAGGCCCCTACACCCAATGTGGAATCGGGGTCCCCAGTGAAAAGGCTGCTGTTCGCTGGAGGTGTTTTCCTGGACGCTCTGCTTTATTACCAATGAGAAGGGCGCTGAGTCCTCGAAAATCCTGAACCTTTTCATTCATGCTCCCTTACTCACGAGAGATGATGATCGTTGATATTTCCCTGGACTGTGTGGTGTCTCAGAGACCACTGTGGGGCACTCTCGTCAGGCTTCCGCGACCACTTTCCCTCATGTTTCCCTATTCACGAAGGGTGATGATAGTGCTAAGACGGTCCCTGTACGGTGTTGTTTCTGACGGACGTGTTTTGGGCCTTTTCGTTCCATTGCCGCCAGCAGTTTTGACAGGATTTCCCCAGGGAGCAAACATTTCGTTGGAAGCGGGTTTTGGCCGAATTGTCTTTCTCAGTGCTGTGTTCGTCGTGTTTCACTCACGGTACCAAAGCACCTTGATTCCTGTTCCACCTTCCATAAGGCCGTCGTGACTTCAAGGGCTTTCCACTCACACTTTGTTTCTTGGTTCTAAGGGCTGGATCCTCCCCAGGCCCCTACACCCAATGTGGAATCGGGGTCCCCAGTGAAAAGGCTGCTGTTCGCTGGAGGTGTTTTCCTGGACGCTCTGCTTTATTACCAATGAGAAGGGCGCTGAGTCCTCGAAAATCCTGAACCTTTTCATTCATGCTCCCTTACTCACGAGAGATGATGATCGTTGATATTTCCCTGGACTGTGTGGTGTCTCAGAGACCACTGTGGGGCACTCTCGTCAGGCTTCCGCGACCACTTTCCCTCATGTTTCCCTATTCACGAAGGGTGATGATAGTGCTAAGACGGTCCCTGTACGGTGTTGTTTCTGACGGACGTGTTTTGGGCCTTTTCGTTCCATTGCCGCCAGCAGTTTTGACAGGATTTCCCCAGGGAGCAAACATTTCGTTGGAAGCGGGTTTTGGCCGAATTGTGTTTCTCAGTGCTGTGTTCGTCGTGTTTCACTCACGGTACCAAAGCACCTTGATTCCTGTTCCACCTTCCATAAGGCCGTCGTGACTTCAAGGGCTTTCCCCTCACACTTTGTTTCTTGGTTCTAAGTGATGGATCCTTCCCAGGTCCATACACCCAATGTGGAATCAGGGTCCCCATTGAAAAGGCTGATGTTAGCTGGAGGTGTTTTCCTGGATGCTCTGGTTTATTACCAATAAGAAGGGTGCTGAGTCCTCGAAATTCCTGAACCTTTTCATTCATGCTCCCTTACTCATGAGAGATGATGTTCGTTGGTCTTTCCCTGGATAGTGTGGTGTCCCAGAGACTTCTCATTTTCACTTTTGTCAGGTTTCCACAACAATTTTCCCTCATGTTTACCTATTCACGAAGGATGATGATACGGATTAGACGATCCCTGTATGGTGTTGTTTCTGACGGACATGTTTAAGGAGTTTTCGTTCCTTTGCCACAACTGGTTTTCATAGGATTTACGCAGGAAGCAATCATTTTATTGGAAGCAGGTTTTTGCTAATTTTTGTTTCTCTGTGCTGTGTTCATCGGGTTTCACTCACGGTACCAAAGCACCTTGATTCCTGTTCCACCTTCCATAAGGCCG
>NW_023237736.1:0-1116 GCF_002007445.2 Ailuropoda melanoleuca | reverse complement strand
GGGATTGTACTCTGCGGACATACTTTGACTTGCTTAAATCCATCAACCTACTGGTTCTTAATGATCCCCTTGATGGGCCAAAGCTGAGCCAAAACGGCAACAATGTTCTTATGGGTGTTTATAAGCAGTTAGGAGCTGCACTAGTAAACTACAGAAAGAAAGTTACCGAGATTTGGTATTCCTGAATTAAATTACCATGTTAAAGTTTCCTGGGTCTACCTTGTAAAGCCAATGGATTTCAAACAGCAAAAGCTTTAATATGCATATCTTTGCAGATACATAGAGTAGAAAATATTTTCAGAAATGACACTTCATTGTAAGTTTTGAATCAGCTATGGTTTTGTCATTTTTGCTTCAAAAAATTTTTGGAATAATTATAGATTCACAAATGGTTGCAAAATAGTACAGAGAGTTCTATGTACCCTTCAACCAGTTTCCCTCTTGGTTACCTCTTCTGTAGCTAAAGCATGATAGCAAAGCCAGGAAATGACATTGGCATACTTCCCATGTAGAGTTTGGTAACATTTTATCACCAGTGTAGCTGTGCGTAACCACCGCGATCAAGACACAGAACGATGCCGTCAACTCGAAGACTGCCCTCGTCCTCCCCTTTGTGGGCACATCTACCTGCTGCTCCCCATCGTCCCTTACCCCCAATTACCCCTTATAATTTTGCCACTTTAAGAATGTTGTGCAAATGGAATCATACAGTAGGTGACCTTTAGAGATTGGTTCTTTTCATACAGCATAATGCCCTCGAGATCCATTCCAGCTGCCGGGAATCCTTTCCTACTGCCCTGTAACAAATCACCACAGACTTGCGACTTAAAGCCCCACAAATTTATTACAGAATGGAAGTTTATTCCATCTCTTACAGTTCTGTAGTTCAGAAATCCAAAACCTGTTTCACTGGGCTAGAATCAAGGTGTCAGCAGGGCTTCACTCTAAGCCCTCTGGAGACTTTAAGGGGGGATCTGTTTCCTTGACTCTTTCCAGCTGCTAGAGCCACCAGCATTTCTCAGCTCTTGGAGCCATATCACTCCAAACTCTGTTTCTGTCATTACTTCTCCTCCTCTGACACTCTGACCTCTCTCTTTCAAGGGCCCTTGTGATTAC
>NW_023237735.1:0-1116 GCF_002007445.2 Ailuropoda melanoleuca | reverse complement strand
GGAACACAAGCAGGGGTAGTGGGAGAGGAAGAAGCAGGCTCCCAGCAGAGCAGGGAGCCCAATGCAGGGCTCGATCCCAGCACCCCGGAATCACGCCCTAAGCTGAAGGAAGACGCTTAATGACTGAGCCATCCTGCTCATTTTTTAATTGGATTGTTCATTTTTTGGATGTTGAGTTTTAACAGTTCTTTATATATTTTGGATACTAGCCTTTTATCAGAGAGGTCATTTGCAAATACCTGCTCCCGTTCCATAGGTTGTCTTTTAGTTTTGTTGGTTGTTTCCTTTGCTGTGCAGAAGTTTTTTATTTTGATGTAGTCTCAATAGTTTATTTTTGCTTTGATTTCTCTTGCCTCCAGGGACCTATCTAGAAAAACGTTGCCATGGCTGATGTCAGAGAAATTGCTGCCTGTGCTCTCTTCTAGGGTTTTTATAGTTTCAGGTCTCACATTTAGGTCCTTCACCCATTTTGAAGGTTTTTCTGTGTGTGTATGGTGTACAAAAATGTAGCTGTCTGGTTTTCCCAGCACCATTTGTTGAAGAGACTGTCTTTTTCCCATTGGATATTCTTGCCTCCTTTGTTAAAGATTAATTGACCATATAATCATGTGTTTATTTCTGGGCTTTCTATTTTGTTCCATTGATTTATGCATCTGTTATTGTGTCCATATAGATAGGTCTTGTTTTTTATCCACTCAGCCACTTTTGATTAGAGAATTTAGCCCATTTACATTTAAAGTAACTATTGATAGATATGCACTTATTGCCATTTTGTTCATTGCTTGCTGGCAATTGTTCTGGGTGAGCCAGGCTGGGCAGGGGCTCAGGGCAAGCGTTGGCTTTGGATCAGCCTCTCCATTCTCCAATGTTTGTTGAAAAAAGGGAGAAACTCACAGCACAGGAGTGTAATGGTCAGGGGGAGGGGGCTTTGGGCTGGTGGGCAGTCATTGGTCAGTCACACGGCCACACTTGGACTCACCTGTCTTCCGCCTGCAGCCTGGGACTACAGCCAGGGCTTCGTAAATGAAGAGATGATCCGGGACCACCTTCCGCCTCCAGAGGAGGAGCCGCTGATACTGATGTGTGGCCCCCCGCCCATGATCCAGTACGCCTGCC
>NW_023237734.1:0-1116 GCF_002007445.2 Ailuropoda melanoleuca | reverse complement strand
AAAAAAAAAAAAAAAGAAAAAAAGAAAAATTGTATCACTTGATAGCAGAAACTTAATGAGCATGGCCAAAAACAAAACCTCCCCAAACAAACAAAAAACCCAAACAGGCTTAAATAAGATAGCGGTGTCTTTGTTTCTCACATGAAAGAAGTCAAAGGAAGGCAATCCAGGACTAGCATAGCAGCTCCAACCTTATAAAGTACTAGCACTCTGTAGCTTGATGCTCTGCCATCATTTATGTGCCATCTCATGTTTCAACATAACTGCTCAGGTCCAGTCATCATGTCCACCTTCCAAGTAGAAGGAAGAATCAAAGAAGAGTATACATCTTCCCTTTCAGGACACTTCTCCCAAATTACACATAACGTTTCTTTTTACACGTCATTGGCCATGTTTCAATCATTTGCCACATCCAGCTACAAGGAAGACTGAGGAGCATATTCTTTTGACTAGATGGCAATGTGTATAACTAAAAATTAGAATTTTCTATTATTGGGGCACTAGGGTGGCTCAGTTGGTTAAGCATCCGACTCTTCATTTCAGCTCAGGTCATGATCTCAGAGTCATGAGATAGAGCCCTGCATCGGGCTACATGCTGGGTGTTGAACCTACTTAACACTTTCTCCCTCTCCCTCTGCCCCCCCACCCCTGCCTTTCTAAAAAAAAAAAAGAAGAAGAATTTTCTGTTACTAAATAAGAAGGATAGAACAACCACTAAAAAAAAAGTGAAAAAAGAAATATAACTGATTTTTTGAGAAAAGAGAAAATGGAATCATATAAAATGCTCAATTAAAAAGACAGAAAAAGAGTGAAACACAAAAATAGTAACAACAAATAGAAACGAAGGGCAATAGAAAACAGTAATGACTATAACAGATATTAATCCAGCTATATCAATAACCACTTTGAATGTCAGAGGTCTGAATGTACAAATTAAAAGACAGAGTTTGTCAGAGTAGATCAAAAAACATGATCCAACTGTATGTTCTTCACAAGAAATCCACTTTAAATATAAAGATGTATTTTATATTTAAAAACAGTATCATTGGGGCACCTGGGTGGCTCAGTCAGTTGAGCGTCTGCCTTCAGCTCAGGTCATGATCCCAGGGTCCTGGG
>NW_023237733.1:0-1116 GCF_002007445.2 Ailuropoda melanoleuca | reverse complement strand
TCTGCAGAGCCCGAGGCAGACGAGCAACTCCAAGTACAGCTCAGGTCGCCAGCCTCCTGGCTTAAAACAAATACCCCAACCCCCGCCCCGCCTGACCCAGCAGCAGGCGTCTGTCACCTTCTTGAACAGGAGCAAAGCTGGAGAGCCACAGCTGCTCCCTGCTGTCCCCCTACACCGGGGCCCCCTGAATGTCAGGGCAAGTTCACGGTTCACCCGAATCCCTCCTGCTCTAATTCCAGCCCCATCCTTCCAGTTGGCGGAAGGGACACCACGCTGTAGCTCCCACCCCTTCTGCCGTGACAGGGGACTCTCTACCAGCAGGGTTAGGGGGAAGAAGGAGGATTGGGGAACACGGCTTCTCATCAGTGCTGTCTTTGGCAGAATAACAGGACCAGCACGGCCTTTGGTTTGCAGTTTGGATTCTGGTTCTAGATACATGCGCTGTGTGACCCTGGGCAGGCAACTTGGCCTCCCCCAGGCCCAGCTTCCTAGTCTGTAGAAGGGCCCAGACGGATACAGGGTCTGCCTCCTGGCCTGTCTGCTTGGTATTGCTCCATCCATCTGCCGTCCCTCTGCCTCTCCTCTCACCTGGGGTCAGGGGATGTTGTAGGGCACACCTGGGGGGTGGGGGGCCATTGATGAGACCAGGTAACATGGGCACCCCCTTTCACTGCTTACCCACTCGGACCGACCCCTTTCCCCACGCAGCCCCCGCCAGCCCAGTTGCCTGGCACTCTGGGTAATCAATTAATTTAATTACTGGAAATGCCATTCTCTTCTGCCAGCGGCTAGCCTCGCCAGACCCCTCCCCACTCTCAATATTCCCATCCACTCCTGAGCTATCGCTATGGAGAAGAGGAAGAGAAAAATCTCCAATTAATGGAGCAGCCGATTTCTCAGCTCCAGGGCCTGGGCTAAACCCTAATTAAGCACCAGTGCCCCAGGGGACTGCAGATAATGGATTTGCAGAAGGGCTGCCCCGTGAAATGGGACCCAGAGGCCAGGCCAGGGAGGAGACTGCCTACAGCCACCACCACCAGGAGACAAGCCCCCCAACTGAGAAGTGTGACTTGTTCATGACTCAACACTAGGAATGGCGCTGACCACCCCCACCCA
>NW_023237732.1:0-1116 GCF_002007445.2 Ailuropoda melanoleuca | reverse complement strand
AAAAAAAAAAGATGAACTGTTTTAAATTTTTGGATGATGGTAAATATAAAATTGCTAAGGTATCTGTAGCCCCTTGGATATATAAAATATGCAATAACACTTGTTTTAAATTGTCAATATTGACTGCATGCCAGAATTACTTTTGCAACTACTTAAATAGAGGCAGAGATAGGTTAGATTTCATCTTTAAGAAGTTCAAGAGGATAAGGGCACCTGGGAGGCTCAGGCGGTTAAGCATCTCTTGATCTCGGCTCAGGTCTTGATCTCAGAGTTGTGAGTTCAAGCCCTACATTGGGCTCCACACTGCGTGAAAAGCCCACTTGAAAAAAAAAGTTCAAGGGGATATGGAATTTTCTCAATTGTTTTAGGAGATAAGTGAATAAATGAAGTTGTGATAAAATGTGAATGAATGCAGACCGATTACATGAATGGATGAATAAGTGAATGAATAAGAGAATCGTCAGTGAGGAGCCAGAAATCCTCTTTCCGGAACAAAATGCTTCCCTGCTCAGGTTCCGTTTCTCACCTTCTCCCCCTGCAGAAATGTACATATGGTGAATGACAAGAGCACATCATGCTCTTGACACTGGGCCCCCAGTTAGGAGCCGAGTCAGTGTGAGTCCCCCCCCACCGCCGTCTTTATTTGAGAGTAATCTATGGCTGGATGAACAGTTTATAATAATGCATTTTCTTAAGCCTGTGTCTTGTCTTTATTTTCTCATCTGTAAAATGGATTTAGAAATTCCAAGTCAGTGGCAGCTGGAATATTCATTTTACCCTTTGGGGGGGAACAGCTATGGAGTAGTGGACCAACCCTAACCTGCAGATGGAAGAGCCCGCTTGATGTATCGGTTTTGCCAGTCACTGGTGGGATGACGTTTATCAAATGCCTTCGTATCTCTGCACCTCAATTTCCTGGTCTGTAAAAAGCTGGTGGTAACAGTGAGCCTTAGCTGAGATTGTGTGTGTAAACGTGCTTTGTACACGGCAGCCCCTCAGTAAATGTTTGTCGAAGCTAGAGCTGAAGTACTAGATGGCAATGAACTTGGCTATGTCCACCTTTCCCTGCCCTAAGGGCCTCTAGCTACCCTCCCATAAACTAAGCTAGTTGGCCGT
>NW_023237731.1:0-1116 GCF_002007445.2 Ailuropoda melanoleuca | reverse complement strand
TTTTCCCCCCCTTTCATGTACAATTCTCCTATGACAAAAGGGAGAGCAAGTTCAAACAGCTATCTAGAGCCTGTAGGTTTATGACTATTATCTCATACAAAGGACCTTTTCTAGGGTAAGAAGTAATTTATTGGGGAACGATTGAAATTCTGGTATGATCTGAAATAACTTGTGCTCATTAATTTGATTTTCAAAATCATATGGATTTCCAGAAGTTAAGGTTGTTTCAGCTTCAGCTCTATTTCACTGTTTCATAAGATATAAAGAAAGGGTATAGAGAATTAAAAAGTTTATCTTCTCATTCTCATAAGATATATTCTTAGACTGGGCTTTTCAGTTGTTTGGCAGAAAGAGAACCAATTTCAGTTATGAAAAATATTGTACAACAACAAAAAAAGAATTATTGGCACTATTCTGGTTTAGTTAAATAAGAGAATTTGGCAATCATGAAATTATCAATTTCCCATAACATAATCACCATGTATGAAGAAATTGCAAAATTCTAGAAACTATCATGTAATTATATTAAATTTCACAAGTGTTTCCTGTATTTATACTTTGAAAATGTTGTTTAAAAAATATTTTTATGTACTTTTATCTACTATGTGTGTACAAAGATCTGCTGTCCTACCTGCTTTGAATTGTATTAGGTACTATGTTAACCATAGGCTAGCTGCTCTGTTATTCACTATATCCACATTATATTAAAAGCAGCTGAAAATTTCATAGATGTGCTTATTTTGCTGACCTTCACTATATTACAAGAAAGTGGACAATTTCATCTTTATTTGTAAGCCAAATTCACTCCAAAATTTTCATGGCGAAAAGATTAAATTAAAAAATATGAAATGCCAAATTATCAAAATGCAATGTAGACTTCTATGTTCACATAAGTATTTTCTTTTGAGGGGAAAAAAGAAGAAAATGACAAGGAAAACAGAATGGGGAAGAACGGAAAAAAAGAGTGAGGAGGGAGGGAAAGTAGAAGGAAAGGGGAAAAAGAAAAGAGGACACTTTATTTCATGCCATTTTCAAACTCGGTCACTTGATTTGCTTCTAACTGGAAGAGGACTCTTTATCTTTCTTTAAAAATTTGAAGATCAGGAATGCCTGGGT
>NW_023237730.1:371-594 GCF_002007445.2 Ailuropoda melanoleuca | reverse complement strand
CCTCACACTTTGTTTCTTGGTTCTAAGGGCTGGATCCTCCCCAGGCCCCTATACCCAATGTGGAATGGGGGGTCCCCAGTGAAAAGGCTGCTGTCGCTGGTGGTGTTTTCCTGGACGCTCTGCATTATTACCATTGAGAAGGGCGCTGAGTGCTCGAAAATCCTGAACCTTTTCATTCATGCTCCCTTACTCACGAGAGATGATGATCGTTGATATTTCCCTG
>NW_023237730.1:0-335 GCF_002007445.2 Ailuropoda melanoleuca | reverse complement strand
CTCGTCAGGCTTCCGCGACCACTTTCCCTCATGTTTCCCTATTCACGAAGGGTGATGATAGTGCTAAGACGGTCCCTGTACGGTGTTGTTTCTGACGGACGTGTTTTGGGCCTTTGCGTTCCCTTGCCGCTAGCAGTTTTGACAGGATTTCCCCAGGGAGCAAGCTTTTCGTTGGAAGAGGGTTTTGGCCGAATTGTCTTTCTCAGTGCTGGGTTCGTCGTGTTTCACTCACGCTACCAAAGCACGTTGATTCCTGATCCACCATCAATAAGGCCGTCGTGACTTCAAGGGCTTTCCCACACACTTTGTTTCTTGGTTCTAAGGGCTGGATCCTC
>NW_023237729.1:0-1116 GCF_002007445.2 Ailuropoda melanoleuca | reverse complement strand
AAAAAAAAAAACACGGCTAAGAGGTTGTTTTAGATCAAAAGAGACTAAAAAGGTATAACAGCTAAATGCAATGTGTAATCTTTGACTGAATCTTGGATAAATCGGAACGAAGACATAGAAGAGTTTTTTTGGTTTGTTGGAGAAATTTGAACATAAACTTCATATTAGATAACAGAATTGTATCAATGTTAAGTTTCTTGAGTGTGATAATTGTAGAAGAAGGTAGAAGAATGTCCTTTTTCTTAGAAGATATGTGTTGTACTATTTAAGACCATGGTTTCAAAATGTCTGTCACTCTCAAATGTTCAGAAAAAAAAATGTGTTTGTATTATATGTGGAAAAATAAATGTGGTAATAGCTGGTGAATCTAGGTGAAAATTATATGGGCATTTATTGTACTAGTTTTACAACTTTTCTGTAGGTTTGAAAATTTCAAACTAAAAAGTTGAAGAAAATAAATGAACAAGGAAAAAAATTAGACAATTTATATTTAACTTTTATTTTTATCAAATTTCATGTCTGATGGCAATTGGTAATTTTAGATGTTTTAAGCTATAAAAATATATAGACAATATGGGAAGTAGGGAGAGGATTTACCCATTACCCTATCATTTCTAATACAGATATTATAATTTTTTCTTTCTTCCTAATTTTTTCCTATGTGCATACATAAATGACATTACATTGCAACAATTTTCATTGGATCATCTAGTTCACTTTCACCTAGTTTTCATCTAGTTTTCCACCTAATACTATGCCCAAGCATTTCCTGTAATATTATATGTTAAACACTCACAACAACCACTTTTAATAATTTCCTGGTAACTTTTGAAGAAATATGTATTTTCTTTAACAATTCCACATTTTAGTTTTCTAATAAGTAACCTTAAAAGAGTAGCTTTTTCCATATAGTGAATTCTAATCTTGGCATAGATTTCCACAGGTGAGGTTGCCGGATCAAATGACCACTTATGGAGGACTAGAAACACTCTGCCGTGATTTATTCTTTTAAACTCCTAGTGAGATAGTGGGAGCTTAATGAAAGCGAGCCATTTCAAACAGTTACATTTCTTTGTGCCTGAATATTTTTAGATTTCTAACACCTATTTTTTTTTT
>NW_023237728.1:0-1115 GCF_002007445.2 Ailuropoda melanoleuca | reverse complement strand
AAAGAAGGAAGAAAGGGACATAGAGAGAGAGAGGGAGGAAGGCAAGAAGGAAGGAAGTTAGCAAGTCAGCATGTCTGTATTGATCACCTGGGATTGTAGCCACTATTTTGGGGATGAAGGAAGAGGTATAATCCATTAATCCATGACTACTTCCCTAAAGGAATGTATACTCTGGCTCAGTTTAGAGCTTCTCAACACTGTTCCCTCATTAGAATCACTTAGGGAACATTTTTTAAAAGCCAATGTATATGTATTTTTGGTGCATTGGGCTTCAATGCAATTGAAGATCAATTAAAGAAAAACTCTTGTCCAGGAATCTACATTTTTAAAAATCCATGTGAGTGGTTCTAATATGTGGCAGTGTTGGGACACACTAAAGGATAAATTAGGATGAGCTACAAAGGATAAGTGATAATGAGTAGAAAGATAAAAAGAAAAAGAAGAAATCAGTATGGGATGAAAGAGTTGGGGAAGATCGTGAGGATAGGGTAGGGTCTAGTAAGGTGGGTACAGTGATGAGGAATGCTACCTGTCCTGGGTGCCCTGAAATATTTATGCACTATATACAAAAGAATATTTCTGAAATTGTTTGTATAGTTGAAAATGAGTTTCAATTGCCATTCACAGAAGGAAATTGATAGCAGAGGCTGAAATAGTGATGTTTGGACCATGGCTGGACCCTGGAGAGTATAGAGGAAGAAAACAGGATTTCCACTGTAGAGATCAATTGTCAATGGTAGCATGAAAGTAGCATGTGATGGTGAAAAGTGAGTAACAACTTTTCAAAAGAAGAGGGCTCATATTGGAAAGTAGAAGAAAACAAGGGTATAAATAGAGACCTGTTCACACAAGACCTTGAATGGCAGGCTGAGTTTTACAGGTTACCTGGCACATTGCCTCCTACCTAGAGTCACAAAATGAGAATTGTGTTTAGAAACAGTGATGGGGGCGCCTGGGTGGCTCAGTCAGTTAATTGCTGCTTTCAGCTCTCAGGGTCCTGGGATTGAGCCCCCTAATTGGGCTCTCAGCTCAGCGGGGAGCATGCTTCTCCCTCTCCCTCTGCTGCTCCCCCTGCTTATACTGTCTCTCTCTGTCAAATGAATGAATAAAATATT
>NW_023237727.1:0-1115 GCF_002007445.2 Ailuropoda melanoleuca | reverse complement strand
GGGGGGGGGAAGGGAGAGGAAGAAGCAGGCTCCCAGAGGAGCAGGGAGCCCAATGCTGGGCTCAATCCCAGGACCCTGCGATCACTCCCTGAGCCGAAGGCAGATGCCTAATGACTGAGCCACCCAGGCGCCCCTACAAACATCTTTGTATAGGAGCACCTGGGTGGCTCAAATAGTTGAGTGTCTGACTCTTGATTTAGGCTCAGGTCATGATCTCAGGGTCATGAGATCGAACCCCACATTGGACTCTGCCCTGGGCAGGTAGCCTGCTTAAGATTCTCTCCCTCTCCCTCTGCCACTCCCACCCTCCTCCCCATCTCCCACTGGCTCTTTCTCTTTAAAACAAACAAGAAACAAACTTTATATATAAATTCTTGTATACGATTCTGATTATTCTAGGGAAAATAATTCCTGGAGGCAGAACCTAATGAGATGTGCATTGCTAAATTGCCCTTCAGTAAAGTTGACTACTTTACATTTGGGCTGATCATCTTTAGTGCTATTATGGTCAAAAATGAAGAGATGTTATGAGTATATAGCTTAGTTGTGCAGACTTTGGAGTCAGGAAAGGTTGGTTTTGAATTCAAACTTTAGTACTTAGTAAGTGATCTTAGGCAACTCTGTAAACCCCAGTTTTCCCATATATTAAATAGAATTTAACCACTTACCTCATGGGTTATAAAGTTTAAGAGAGATACATGTAAGATACATATAGGTCATCCTATGTATTAGCCACTCAAATGAGCAACATTACGACTTTAAGTCTATACAGCCATATTAAATTATCAAACTTCCTCTAATCCAATGCCATTAGTTACTAGACATACTATTATTTTATGAGCAACTAAGAAAGAACATTGTCAAACTCTAACATACTATCTATTATAAGTAGGATCTTGATTTCAGAGAAGCTAGAATATAAAAAGATGCATATCTTAGCACTGATGAAATAAAGTATGTAAAAGAAAAACAGATTTTTTTTATTATTCAAATTTAGCTGCTAAAATTGCCCAATTTTAAAAACCTATGAAATATTGCAGTCACATTACAATTTTTTGTGTCAGGCAGCACTTCTGACCAAAAAAAAAAAAAAAAAAAAAAAAAAAAAACCCCAA
>NW_023237726.1:1061-1291 GCF_002007445.2 Ailuropoda melanoleuca | reverse complement strand
GCGTCCAGGAAAACACCTCCAGCGAACAGCAGCCTTTTCACTGGGGACCCCCATTCCACATTGGGTGTTGGAGCCTGGGGAGGATCCAGCCCTTAGAACCAAGAAACAAAGTGTGAGGGGAAAGCGCTTGAAGACAAGAAGGCCTTATGGAAGGTGGAACAGGAATCAAGGTTCTTTGGTACCGTGAGTGAAACACGACGAACACAGCACTGAGAAAGACAATTCGGCCA
>NW_023237726.1:0-976 GCF_002007445.2 Ailuropoda melanoleuca | reverse complement strand
TCCGTCAGAAACAACACCGTACAGGGACCGTCTTAGCACTATCATCACCCTTCGTGAATAGGGAAACATGAGGGAAAGTGGTCGCGGAAGCCTGACGAGAGTGCCCCATAGTGGTCTCTGAGACACCACACAGTCCAGGGAAATATCAACGATAATCATCTCTCGTGAGTAAGGTAGCATGAATGAAAAGGANGAAAAGGTTCAGGATTTTCGAGCACTCAGCGCCCTTCTCATTGGTAATAATGCAGAGCGTCCAGGAAAACACCTCCAGCGAACAGCAGCCTTTTCACTGGGGACCCGGATTACGCATTGGTTGTAGGGTCCTCGGGAGGATCCAGCCCTTAGAACCAAGAAAAAAAGTGTGAGGGGAAAGCCGTTGAAGTCACGATGGCCTTATGGAAGGTGGAACAGGAATCAAGGGGCTTTGGTACCGTGAGTGAAACACGACGAACACAGCACTGAGAAACACAATTCGGCCAAAACCCGCTTCCAACGAAATGCTTGCTCCCTGGGGAAATCCTGTCAAAACTGCTGGCGGCAATGGAACGAAAAGGCCCAAAACACGTCCGTCAGAAACAACACCGTACAGGGACCGTCTTAGCACTATCATCACCCTTCGTGAATAGGGAAACATGAGGGAAAGTGGTCGCGGAAGCCTGACGAGAGTGCCCCACAGTGGTCTCTGAGACACCACACAGTCCAGGGAAATATCAACGATCATCATCTCTCGTGAGTAAGGGAGCATGAATGAAAAGGTTCAGGATTTTCGAGCACTCAGCGCCCTTCTCATTGGTAATAATGCAGAGCGTCCAGGAAAACACCTCCAGCGAACAGCGGCCTTTTCACTGGGGACCCCGATTCCACATTGGGTGTAGGGGCCTGGGGCGGATACAGCCCTTAGAACAAAGAAACAAAGTGTGAGGGGAAAGCCCTTGAAGTCACGACGGTCTTATGGAAGGAGGAACAGGAATCAAGG
>NW_023237725.1:435-1079 GCF_002007445.2 Ailuropoda melanoleuca | reverse complement strand
GATCCAGCCCTTAGAACCAAGAAACAAAGTGTGAGGGGGAAGCCCTTGAAATCACGACGGCCTTATGGAAGTGGAACAGGAATCAAGGGGCTTCGATAACGTGAGTGAAACACGACGAACACAGCACTGAGTAAGACAATTCGCCCAAAACCCGCTTCCAACGATATGCTTGCCTCCTGGGGAAATCCTGTCAAAACTGCTGGCGGCAATGGAACGAAAAGGCCCAAAACACGTCCGTCAGAAACAACACCGTACAGGGACCGTCTTAGCACTATCATCACCATTCGTGAATAGGGACACATGAGGGAAAGTGGTCACGGAAGCCTGACGAGAGTGCCCCATAGTGGTCTCTGAGACACCACACAGTCCAGGGAAATATCAACGATCATCATCTCTCGTGAGTAAGGGAGCATGAATGAAAAGGGTCAGGATTTTCGAGGACTCAGCGCCCTTCTCATTGGTAATAAAGCAGAGCGTCCAGGGAAACACCTCCAGCGAACAGCAGCCTTTTCACTGGGGACCCCGATTCCACATTGGGTGTAGGGGCCTGGGGAGGATCCAGCCCTTAGAACCAAGAAACAAAGTTTAAGGGGAAAGCCCTTGAAGTCACGACGGCCTTGGAATAGGTGGAACAGGAATCAAGG
>NW_023237725.1:0-222 GCF_002007445.2 Ailuropoda melanoleuca | reverse complement strand
AGGGAAACATGAGGGAAAGTGGTCGCGGAAGTCTGACGAGAGTGCCCCATAGTGGTCTCTGAGACACCACACAGTCCAGGGAAATATCAACGATCATCATCTCCCGTGAGTAAGGCAGCATGAATGAAAACCTTCTGGATTTTCGAGGACACAGCGCCCTTCTCATTGGTAATAAAGCAGAGCGTGCAGGGAAACACCTCCAGCGAACAGCAGCCTTTTCAC
>NW_023237724.1:0-1115 GCF_002007445.2 Ailuropoda melanoleuca | reverse complement strand
GGGGGGGGGGTTGGGGGGCGGGAGCCACGACACATGTCAGAGAACAAGCTACATCAGAGGAACAGAGTAACCTTAACCTTGTTTTTAAGTTAGCAAGAGACTTCATCTCCTAGAAGTCCAATTTAGTCTGTTGGAATAACTTCACTTTCATACTCATTTCTAGTACTAACTTTACACTATTTGGAATATGGTTCAGTGTACTCTTTGCAGGTGAACTGGAATATTCGTGAGGGGAATGAAAGAGATATCCATATCCAGTGAAATTATACTTGTCTTGAAATTATCAGGGAAATATAGCTGCCTACATTCTAGCTTTGAGTTAGAAAACCTTAGCTGATCTCTATAACTCAAGTAACTGCTCTCTCTCACACTACTGCTTAAGAAATTTAATTACTTAGGTGTCTGCCCAAACTATCTCAGTGCCAGTTCACCAATAAATTATATGACAATGAACACTCCACACGTTCCTTTCTGGTTAAGGAATCAAGAACTGAATACTGGTTGGAGCCACAAGTTTGGAAAATCTCTTTCCTCAAAGAACAGTTAAACTGAAGACTTGGGACCCAAAATTACTCTAAAACTCATGTCAGATATAAATAAAACCTTAAGAAATCATTTAGGGACATTGTTCTCAAACCTGGAGGAACACTAAAATAATCTGATGAGATTTTAAAGAAGTGATGCCCCTCAAAACATAATTTGAAAAAAAAATTAAGTGATAAATTTAAGTGACCCTATCTCCAGAGACTGCCTAAGAGAGCCCCAGGCATTATTTTCCTTTTTTAAAAAAATTACCTCCCTAGGTAACATTCACACAACCAGAGTTAAGAACCATCGAGGTGGGGCACCTGGATGGCTCAGTTGGTTGAGCAAACGACTCTTGATTTCTGCTCATGATGTCTGTGTCCTGGGATGAAGCACTGCTTCATGCTCCGCACTCAGCAGGCAGTCTGCTTGAGATTCTCCCTTTCCTTCTGCTCCTCCCCCCTGTATCCCCGCTGCATGCTCTCTAAAATAAATAAATCAATCTTAAAAAAAAAAAGGAAGGAAGGAAGGAAGGAAGGGAGGGAGGGAGGGAGGGAGGGAGAGAGAGAGAGAGAGAGAGAGAGAGAGAG
>NW_023237723.1:0-1115 GCF_002007445.2 Ailuropoda melanoleuca | reverse complement strand
TTTTTTTTTTTTAATGGCAAAATGTTTTCTACACTAAAAAAAGAATTTGCTTTGGAATCTATAGAGAAATTCTTTTTATAATACACAGAGTCATTGTATGTAACCCCTTGTCATGCTTAACGGTCCTCAATTCCACGGGCTGTTGATGGCAGTTTGGCTGATTGGCAGTTACATTGTAATGAGAAAGGGTTCATATTTCAACTACTCACTCTTTATTGCAGCAACTGATATTGAAGTTTTTTATTTTCCTCACTTTGATTCTTCAAGATGTGTTTTCCTTCGTATAGATCTAATGTTTCCATTTTTAAATGTTTTTCATTTAGATTTCCTTTAGGTACTTCCCACAAATTTTATGGGCCTCCAATCGTATTATCGCTGTAGTTGTCATTTCTGAAATCAATGAAGCACAGCCTTTCACAGGGTTGGCTTGCACCAACCTAGCGACCTAGACAAAAGTTTGGCATTTTATTTCTCTACAATTTCCTACCCAAATAATGATTCTGTAATGTTGTTACACTAACTTTCTGAAATCTTAAATATGGCCACTTTCTTATGTTCATGTTTGTCATTTCCCATACACTGTGCTATTTATTGTCTTTGCACTGTGGTTTAGTTAGCGTCAAAAGCCCTGGATTCAGTCCAATTTCCACCATTTACCGATTCTATGAATCACTTACCTTTTTTGAACTCCACTTTTTTCAGCTGTAAAATGGAAGTAATATTAACTACATCACAGCAGTTATAAAAAAGAAATAATATTATATAAAAAGAAATAATATCATAGTGAGACCATAAAATTTTAGAGTAATTACTTTTATTGTTTTCTCTCTTGACTGAGTGCCCCAGGAAGCATGAAGTAACTGACGAAGGGAATGGAAAAAGTGTAATTCAAAAGAATTAAAGTCTGTCTTCAGAATTGAGCCTTCAACTTGTCCTTGTCACATTCTCTCTGCTACGCACACACCCTTCCCCTGCATCCTCCTTCTTTTTTCAACTCACTATCTTTTCCAGATGGTTTGGTTGGGGAAGTTTTGTTTTGTTTTGTTTTAAAGATTGTATTTATTTATTTGACAGAGATAGAGACAGCCAGTGAGAGAGGGAACACAAGCAGGGGG
>NW_023237722.1:0-1115 GCF_002007445.2 Ailuropoda melanoleuca | reverse complement strand
ACAACGCCGGGATCACGCCCTGAGCCGAAGGCAGACGCTTAACCGCTGTGCCACCCAGGCGCCCCCTCTGTAATATAGGATTCTTTTCACTGTTGCTGTGGGTAAGTGCCCTGGGCTTGCCTGGTGTTGCCCTCACAGCGTCCTGAGAGCGATGCCACGGGACCCTCGTGTCTCAGGCCATCAAGGCTCACAGAGCAAGCAGGCAGGTGTCCAGACAAACACCTGGAGTGAGAGCATGCTCAAACCTCCGTCACTGCCCCTTGGGCCAGATACAGTGACCTCGCAAAGCCTCTGAGCAGATGCTGGCTGGCTATCTTCTAGAGCCTTCCAAAATCTTCTAGGCAGTTCTTCCTTCTCACTTAAACATCTCATCCTGCAATCAGAATCTACCCTCTTTTCTGTCTTCGGGGCAAGGGTCAGGCTAGTGATAATGAAAATTGTCATAATAACGGAGAAGAGGATAGTGATGGCCTCTGGGAGGAGGTGCTGGGATGCCTCCTGGGTGACACAGCTGTCACACTTCACCTGCACGGAGCTGTGAGGAATGCTCTGTACGCTGTTCTGCGTGCACTCAAGGAGAGAGTGGGGAAACGCAAGGTGGCCGAATCTGCCACTCGTAGCTTCCTGGCCGTGCTGGCGGGGTGATGGCGAATTGTAAGAGTGCCCGTGGCTCTGATGGGACCTTCTCGCAGCCTTTAGGAAGGGGGACTTGGGTGAAGCCCCCTGTACCTTTGCACTCAGGAGTCACACCAGGAATTTGTCTTAGGGGGAAAAGGAGAGGCATATGCAGACATCATGTGTGCGGGTGTCCGTTTTACGTGCATAGAGTTTCATGGTAAATTTGTTGAAGAAGAGAAAGCAATCAGAAACAACCTAAGAATCCAGTAACAGGAATTCTGTGTCATACGTTTGCATTTCCGTACTTATACGCATGTCTGCGCGGGTTCTCGTGGTGGCAGTTTTGTCCCGTGAAGTCGCCGCAGACGCTAAACTAGCGGGGATGAATTACGGCTCCTGGGGCCATGCTGGGTTCGGTTCCCGGGAGCCTCTGGTCACGAATCTTTGTCAGCCCGTCCGCGTGTGACCTTGACCTTGTGCCCCTTGACCTTGTGCCC
>NW_023237721.1:0-1115 GCF_002007445.2 Ailuropoda melanoleuca | reverse complement strand
GGGCCCAATCTTTCCAGACGTGTGCTCTCCACAGCCTGCGCTTTACACGTAATTTGTGCCACGTGCTTTTAGTGTGTATAATGTGTAACGTACTTATTCTCAAAAACAAGTAAGACTTGCTCCTCTTACTGCAATTCAGCCAGCTACAAGTTCAAGATTGTCAAACTGGATGTTCCAGATTCACCCTTTCCCATCCCTAGGAGCGCGAGTTCCGTGGCCGTGGAAGCTGTCTTCCAGGCAGAGCAGCACTGTGGGCCGAGCTCAGAGGCCTTCTCCACTGTGCGGAGGCCTGGCAAACCTAGGAGGCCACCCACAGCTTGCAAATGGGGTCTCCTGCTCTTAGGGTGAAAGGATGGGTGTCGCGGGCAATGGAACTGCCAGTGACTCCTGCCCCTGAGAATGGGTTGGCTAGTTTGTTTTGCTCTGTGTCTGCCCTCAGGACATCGCGGATGGTCTTGGATTGTGGAATCCTTGAGGAGGGACAGGAAATGTTGCATTGTTGGGTGCTCCAACTCCAGTTCATGGAAACGGTTCTTCGTGTGTTTCCCTAACCCCACTCCTTCATGAGGAACACGATTAAGTGAAAACAGGATGACTTGGAAGTGAATTAGATTTGGTCTTGCATCTTAGTTTTGTCTCTGTGGGATTTCGGGCCACTCTCAGTCTGTGTGAATCCTCAGCTTCCTTCTGTGGAAAATGGCGGTCGCGAGAAGGATCTTGCAATATCCCCAAACACCCTGTTACTGGTGTAAAGGGAGCAGCTGGCAGACAGTGAGCCTTCTAGACACTGTAGTAATCCTTACTTTCTTTATCATAGCAGGTAAATAAATGAGGAACGTGTTGGGGTACAAATGACCCAGAACAGCAAAGAGATGGGAATAGCTTTGCAAAGCCGGACAAGTTTTTATTTCTTGTAAGATCATCTAATCAAGAGGTTATAGATTAGCTCTGATGACAAGCGACCTCTGATTTCCAGACCAATATGCCCTGCCTCATCTTTTTATCAAGATTTCAGTTCTTTGGCCAAGGTCAAGCATGAACAGGAGAAAATACTACTGATGTGGAAGGTGACAGGGGAACATTTAAATATATGCTTTTTAATCTTTTTTTTTTTT
>NW_023237720.1:0-1115 GCF_002007445.2 Ailuropoda melanoleuca | reverse complement strand
TGACAATTTCAGGGTCCCAGTGACACACAATGATACCCTACATCACAATAAAAACGAGTGAACTGCACCTACACAGAACAACACGGATGGCGCTTAAGAAATAAATGCTGAGTGAAAAGAAGTGAAACACAAAAGACAATACACAGCGTGACTTGGTTTTCATTAAGTTCAAAAACAGGTAAAAGTAACCCCTAGTATTTAGCGATGCAGACTGAGGTTGTACCACTGTAAGTAAAAGCAGTGAGTGACTGCTCCTACAGACAGGGTAGTAGTTACTTTTAGGGGGAAAGAGGAGGCTATAACTAGAAGGGGAACATGCTTTCTGGGGTGCTAGCAATGTTCTCTTTCTTGTCTCTGATGGGGTTACACTACTATTCAATTTATAATAATCCAACAGTCTGTACACTTACGTTTCATGCCCTAAAAAAAAACTATAGAAAAAACAAACGAACAAACAAAAAGGAAGAATACCTAGGTCGTGAAATTGAGTACTGCCAGGAATCCAGAAAGCGCCCACATACCCCTTCGCAATACCCCCTCCTCCCTCCCCTCGGGTTACCACCATCCTGACTTTTACCCACGAAGTGTACACGAGTAAATGCTATGGTTCACCTCAGTCTGTTCTGATTTTTACACAAACGAGAATCAACTGAGTATCTGCATTTGGGTCTGAAAACTGTTGACAGATCAATTAATTACTGTGACATATATGCTTCTTTCAACATAAGGATATCTTTGTGGAGAATTAGAGTTCAGCTGAAACAAAGATAACAGGCTAGAATTCACAAGCGTGTGAGAAGTCGTGTCGAGAACATCAATTTAGATTTAGCGAAGCATCATTAACCATGACATTAACTCAGGGGTGTTAATTTGAATTTTACTGGGTTGGCAGTTTTATGTGCATTTAATTTGAAATAACTTTGGACTTTATAGTTGCCCCGAAGCTATAAGTGTAAGTGAACACTTAACTTTTATGTTTATACATATTTAAGTAACAATACTCATAATCGAACTAAATTTTACTCAACACAAGGAGTCCCTTACAAAAAGGGGCCCCTGTTTAACACAGGTTTGAGAGAATCAACTTTCACACTTCCCCTCCCCCTCCCCCACCT
>NW_023237719.1:0-1115 GCF_002007445.2 Ailuropoda melanoleuca | reverse complement strand
GGCCCTCACTTTCTTGTTTTAAATCTGACATTGGTTGCTAATGAAATTTCACCCACATCTAGCCTTGTCCAAAAGAAGTCTAAGATTTAGTAAATACAAAGGAGGCATATATATGGAGAAAGGAGAAAAAAAGTAAACCTTATTCAGGACCATAAGATAGGCATAATAATTGAGGTAGGCAGAATTCCAAGATGACCCCATGATTCTTTACCTTTGATGTACACATCCTACATAATCCTCTCCATTTGAGGGAGAATATAATGGCATATCATTCCCATGATTAGGTTATTTTACCTAGCAAAAATGAAGACATTTTCTGAATGTGGTTAAAGTCCTTAATCAGTTCACCTTAAGGTAATCACAAAAGACTTTCCTGGATGTACGTGCCTTAAACAGGTAATCAAGTGAGAACACTTTAAAAGAGGACTGAAAAGTTAGAGTCAGATATAAGAATAAGAGAGAGAGAAAGGGTGGGGTGGGAGAAAAAAAATGACATTCTCTTAATGGTCTTGAAAAGCAAACAACCATGTTGTGAACTAAGTGCCTATGGAGAGCATATATGGAAAGGACCCTAGGGCAGCTCTAGGAATAAGAGCAGTACTTGAGCAGCAGACAGCATGAAAATCAGAATTTTAGTGCTACAACTGCAAAGAACCAAATTTTGCCCCAAATCAGTAAGGTTTGAAGAGGGATTCTGAGCATCATTTTTATGATGACTGAATAATACATCATTTTCTATTCTTCTAATTTTGACCTATCTTTATGTATATATTTGGATCTTGGGTATAAAGTTTCAGTTACGTAAGATGAATAAGTTCTGTTGCTGTACAACATTGTGCCTATAGTTAACAATACCTATCAGTTGTGCACTTGAGATATTTTTTAATTTAATTTCAACTAATCAACATATAGTACATAATGAGTTTCAGATGTAGTGTTCAATAATTCATTGGCTGCATATAACACCTAGTGCTCATCATGTCACATGTCCTCCTTAATGCCCATAACCCACTTACCCCATCCCCACACCCACCTCCCCTTCAGCAACCCTCAGTTTGTTTCCCAGAGTTAAGAGTCTCTCATGGTTTGTCTCCCTCTCTGATTTCTTCCCATTC
>NW_023237718.1:0-1115 GCF_002007445.2 Ailuropoda melanoleuca | reverse complement strand
ATATCATTATATTTATTATATATTATATATATATTATATATATATATAATTTACCTATAAGCCCTTGAAAAATTTTCTGTTTCAACTATTTAGAGGACTATACCTCTTTCTCCATTTAACAAATTATCTTTCATCTTTCAAGACTAAGTTCATATGTCACCTCATTCATTCTCCAATAAGATAATAAATATTTGCTGTGTCAAGCACTATGCTTAGAGCTTTATAAATTAATTCATTTAATCCTTACAACCTCTCTATGAAGTAGATGTTCATGTTATCATGATTTTACAAACAAGGACAAATGATGACTGACCATCCTTCTCTCCCACCTTCCAAGAACACAGATGCACCCACCCGCCATTCTTACTGGCTGTAGGGGCTCCATGGATATTGTGTCTCTGTTATTGGACAGCACTTACATCATCATCCTCCAACACCAATCAGTTCCTCTTTTCTTCTCTAGCAGTCAAATCTCAAAGTAGGACCAAGTGAATATTATAGATTACTATAGATTTAGAGTAAGAAAGGAAACTCTGATTAATGTGACACAAACCTGTTTTCATCCTGAAAACTCCAGTTGAAGTTCAGGTCACTTTGTTAGCAAAATGGTTTTGGTTACTGCTATGCTTTTCCTATACAACAATTATAAGTTGTCTTGTCTTTTTATCCCAATCAACTATTAGGGATAATTAAGGAGTAAGATATTATTCATAATTTGCTCATATCACAATCAGTGACAGAAAACTTTTATTGACTACTATATGTGCAAGGGCATCTGCAATTATATGTGTATTATAATTATATCTATTCTTTTTCCACCCTCAATTGTACTATTTTGTATTCAGCTTAAAATTATGTCAAAACATAAAATTGAAACTTTCATGTTTACTTATCTTTAGACTTAATTGTGCCATTTGATCAATCTCAAAATTAGTTGGATGGTTTCACTTCACCTGTTTTCCATTTTCTTATGTTTTTAATACCCTAGTCAGGAGGAATACAAAATGTAATTGCCAAAGTTTCATAACACCACACAAAGAAGTTAATTGCAACAAGTATCTTATCGTATCTCTAAGCAAATGTGAAATTTTTTCAGTTTTAGCACTGGGCTAATT
>NW_023237717.1:0-1098 GCF_002007445.2 Ailuropoda melanoleuca | reverse complement strand
TATCCAAAACTTTTCTGGAAATTATGCAACTTGAGTGGGACTTAGAGGGTGGTTGAATATACAAAGGGCATTTGGAGGTAAAATAAGCTAAAAAGAGCAAAAGGGGCGAATGGGTGGCATAGCGGTTAAGCATCTGCCTTCGGCTCAGGGCGTGATCCTGGCGTTATGGGATCGAGCCCCACATCAGGCTCTTCCGCTATGAGCCTGCTTCTTCCTCTCCCACTCCCCCTGTTTGTGCTCCCTCTCTCGCTGGCTGTCTCTATCTCTGTCAAATAAATAAATAAAATAAAATCTAAAAATAAAAATATAAAAAAATAAAAAAATAAAAAATNAAAATATAAAAAAATAAAAAAAATAAAAAGAGCAAAAAATTTAATTGTCAGTTTGGTGATCAGTGATTAGAAAGCCTAACATAACTCAAATCCTGATACAAATAAAGAAAGAGTGGCAATTAATATTTGAAAATACTTAAATTTGCATCATGTGTGTATGTAATGCATACATGCATTATATACAATATGAACTTTACATAATAAGGAAGAAGATTTTGGAATAGAGTATATTAATGTTCTATCATGAAACCACAGTTTAAAAAAATACTTTGACAATATTATGCAAAAATAATAAAAAATGAAATATGAAAAATTATTGAAATTTTCATATAAGAATTGACAGCTTCATTGTGGTTGGGGTAATTAGAGGGACATATATTAAAGGCATTATAGAATCATTGAATTTCATAACTGGAGAGTATCTGACAATATTTATTACAACCAATTAAACATTGTTTAATCTCTTGTGTAACAGATCTGATATTTGGTCATGGCTCATACTTAAAAACCCTCAGGGAACACTCCCTTCATCTTTTCTTCCAAAGAATTGTTGACTCATTCTTTGAACATTTCTTGCTCTTACACTGGTCTGAAATCCTAGTTCAATGCTTACTCCTCTGTAATTGTATCTTTTCCAAGCTATCTTGCAGTATTCTTTCCTTCAACCATTCATTTTATGATATAGTATTAGGTCACTATACAAATAATCCTATTATACCATGTTTTTTTGAAAGTAGAGTGTCCATATTCAAACTTAAGAATTATA
>NW_023237716.1:0-1115 GCF_002007445.2 Ailuropoda melanoleuca | reverse complement strand
CCCCATGATTCTCTCACATACTGCCCTGCATTGCTTTCCTCCCCATAATTTCTAGAGTTTGTATTTTTACATTCAACTGTGAAATAATTAGATCATGAGGCCTCCAGGCAGTGATCGCAACTGTCTTTGGTTCGTGATTGTATTTTTCATGGATATAGCTAGAAAACGTTGACATCAGTGTAAATAATCCAAAAAGCAACCCAAAGACTGGAGGAACAGGCTCTCCATAAATAAATGTAGAGAAGAGGCCGCATCGAAGAAGGTAGGAAGGGCAGAGATGTAGTAGGAAACAAAACTCTGTGGCTCTGGCTGCCAGAGGGAAGGATCCACGGGGAAGAAGGGAGAGAAACAGACTATCACACCAGGGAACCTGCCTGGGGTAGACAAATCCCCCTGGTATTTGGCTTTGAAAGCCATAAGGGATGAATATTGTGAGTTCTTCCAACCAGTAAGAATTAAAGTCTAGAACTTTAAAAATCATCTGGCTTGGCACTGGGAGAGCTACCAAGAGGAAGCTGAGTCCCCACCCTTTAAGAGACAGAACAATAAACAGCCCCTCAGAGATAAGGCATAGCAGCCACAGTTTGAAAAACACCTGGAGCTAGGGGAGGGAGATTTGTTTACTAATCTCAGAGTGTGTGCTGGAGGGGCAGGGATCCTTGGGAGACTTCTCCAGGAACAAAACGGTTGGTGGGCACCATTTCCCCTCCTCCACTCCCCAGCCTAAATGCATGGAACCAGGGCAGTGCCAAAACTCCCTACCTAACTTCCTAACAATGTGCCCCACCCTCGGAGTTCCCATTCAGGCACACCCCCTTGAGCCCAGTCTCCGTACCAGATCACCTCCCACAGCAGATTCTTGCAAACCCTGCTAACACTGCATGTCCCACCTCTGCACATTTCTGTGGATCCCTCCCCTCCAACCCAGCCTGTCTCAGTCACAGCAGTTGCAGGTCCCCTCCTGCAGTGAAGTGCATGGAACTCGCTGGCACTGCACACCCCACCCCCATGTTCTCCTGCAGATCTGCCCCCTCCAATACGCTGTTGGCCAGAGTCCATGCAAGGCAGTGCCACAAACCTGGCAGTGTGCAAGCAGTCTCAAGAAGGGCAGCACC
>NW_023237714.1:453-1731 GCF_002007445.2 Ailuropoda melanoleuca | reverse complement strand
GATGATCGTTGATATTTCCCTGCACTGTGTGGGGTCTCAGAGATCACTATGGGGCACTCTCGTCAGGCTTCTGTGATCACTTTCCCTCATGTTTCCCTATTCACGAAGGGTGATGTTGTGCTAAGACAGTCCCTGTACGGTGTTGTTTCTGACGGACGTGTTTTCGGCCTTTTCGTTCCATTGCCGCCAGCAGTTTTGACAGGATTTCCCCAGGGAGCAAGCATTTCGTTGGAAGCGGGTTTTGGCCGAATTGTCTTTCTCAGTGCTGTGTTCGTCGTGTTTCACTCACGGTACCAAAGCCCCTTGATTCCTGTTCCACCTTCCATAAGGCCGTCGTGACTTCAAGGGCTTTCCCCTCACACTTTGTTTCTTGGTTCTAAGGGCTGGATCCTCCCCAGGCCCCTACACCCAATGTGGAATCGGGGTCCCCAGTGAAAAGGCTGCTGTTCGCTGGAGGTGTTTCCCTGGACGCTCTGCTTTATTACCAATGAGAAGGGCGCTGAGTCCTCGAAAATCCTGAAGGTTTCGTTCATGTTCCCTTGACTCACGAGAGATGATGATCGTTGATATTTCCCTGGACTGTGTGGTGTCTCAGAGACCACTATGGGGCACTCTCGTCAGGCTTCCGCGACCACTTTCCCTCATGTTTCCCTATTCACGAAGGGTGATGATAGTGCTAAGACGGTCCCTGTACGGTGTTGTTTCTGACGGACTTGTTTTGGGCTTTTTCGTTCCATTGCCGCCAGCAGTTTGGACAGGATTTGCCCAGGGAGCAAACATTTCTTTGGAAGCGGGATTTGGCCGAATTGCCTTTCTCAGTGCTGTGTTCGTCGTGTTTCACTCACGGTACAAAAGCACCTTTATTCCTGTTACACCTTCCATAAGGCCGTCATGTCTTCAAGGGCTTTCCCCTCACACTTTGTTTCCTGGCTCTAAGGGCTGGATCCTCCCCAGGCCCCTACACCCAATGTGAAATCGGGGTCTGCAGTGAAAAAGCTGCTGTTTGCTGCAGGTGTTTTCCTGGACGCTCTGCTTTATTAGCAATGAGAAGGGCGCTGAGTCCTCGAATTCCTGAACCTTTTCGGTCATGCTCCCTTACTCACGAGAGATGATGATCGTTGATATATCCCTGCACTGTGTGGGGTCTGAGAGATCACTATGGGGCACTCTCGTCAGGCTCCCGCGACCACTTTCCCTCATGTTTCCCTATTAACGAAGGGTGATGATAGTGCTAAGACGGTCTCTATACGGTGTTGTGTCTGACGGACATGTTTTTGG
>NW_023237714.1:0-225 GCF_002007445.2 Ailuropoda melanoleuca | reverse complement strand
GCTGGATCCTCCCCAGGCCCCTACACCCAATGTGGAATCGGGGTCCCCAGTGAAAATGCTGCTGTTTGCTGGAGGTGTTTTCCTGGACGCTCTGATTTTTTACCAATGAGAAGGGCGCTGAGTCCTCGAAAATCCGGAGGGTTTTCCTTCATGTTCCCTTACTCACGAGAGATGATGATCGTTGATATTTCCCTGCACTGTATGGGGTCTCAGAGACCACTATGG
>NW_023237713.1:0-1115 GCF_002007445.2 Ailuropoda melanoleuca | reverse complement strand
CCAAATCCACTTGGAAGGGTTCTTTGGCTGCGTTGTTGTTGCCTTTTTTTTTTTTTTTTTGCATAATACTCTACAAGGTTAATTCTTCCCATTACTAAGTGAGGCAGTATAGTGTGTCCATGACAATAGGGATTTTATCTGACTTCTACTAGATGTGATAATATTCATAAGGCCCTTAGCCTAGCACTTGGAACACAAGGTAGGGATTCAATAAACATGAGCTTCCTTGATAGGATCCCTTCTGTGTTCTTTTTCTGGCAACAAGCCATGCGCAAGGAGGCTCTTCAAACTCTTGTTTGCTGAGCATGGTTACAGCATTATGGGTGAGAGAGCAGACCTTGGTCTCCTGCTGTTGGGGTCCAAATTCACCCTCTAGGTGACTTTGGGAGCTTAAGCCACTTGCTTAACCTCTGTGCCTCAGTTTCCTTACTGATAGATGAGCACTAAGAAGAGTTCCTATTCATATTGTTGTCATGAAGATGAAATTAGTTAATTTTTTAGGTGCTGTTAAGACCACATGCCTGGTACATAGTGCTAAGTAAGTGGGAGAAATTGGTAATTTTATATTACTAATAATATATTAGTTATTACATTATGTAGTATATATTAGTTATGTAGTTGTATTAGTTATAGAAGTTACATTATATTAGTTATATTAGTAATAGAAGTGGGGCTAAGGAGGCCACTGTGGCATAAAGCAGCGGGCTTTCATCTCTCTTTCTTTGGGAAAACCCAGGCCACTAGATGCATGGAATGGGGTTTCTAAAACTGGAATCAAGAGGTGCATGGAGCAGACGTGCTGGAGATGGAGGTCTCTGACTCAGCTCAGTAAGACGGACTCCTTTCTCAAACCCCATCATAAAATTTACCCAAGGCACTTGTTAGACAAGCAGGCTTGAGGGCCTTGCCCCAGAAAGACCTACTGAATCAGAAACTTCAGGGAGGGGCTTGGAATCTGATGTCTAACAACCCAGGCAAATAGTATTACCTGGAAATGCTAAACATGAAGCCCCCAGAAAGTTTGAGAAAACACTGTGGCTGGGTCTCAGACACTAGACGTTCTGGTTTGATTGCTTTGGGGTCTGGGTATATAGGCATGAGGATTTTTTTTTTTT
>NW_023237712.1:0-1114 GCF_002007445.2 Ailuropoda melanoleuca | reverse complement strand
ATGGCAGATGGGTTCCCAGTCACGTTCCCGGTGAGAGATCCGTAGCCGCTAGGACACAGGGTGAAGACAACTGGTGACTGAGGCGGATTCAGCCGGTGGAGGTGGACGGTCGGCTGGCGATGTCGGTGTCTGGTGGCAGAGGGAACGGGGGCAGCACCTTGCCCCTGCAGCTTGCCCTCCCCAGGTTCAAGTGAAGCGAGAAGGTGGGGTGAGGGAAGGAGAGAAACAAATGTGATTTTGATTCTCGTACACGTTTATTCCGTTTTTGTGAAACAGTTCTAAGAATTTCGAACTCTTTTCAATTCATAGAGCCTTTGTTACTGTCTCGTAAACCCGTCTTGTTTCCTCTCTCTAAAGCCACAGGGCCGGCTCATGGATGATACCTCGATTGCCGCCGCCTGAAGTTCAAGACTGGCCCCGGCTGCTCTTACAGAAGTTTTTCATTGTGAACTGTAGCTTGGATCATGGTAAAAGTTAATCTTTTCTATTTTTTAATGGATGTTATACCAACCTTTCAGAGGAACTCATGCTTAAAATCTTAGGAAAATTTATCCTCTCTTATAGTTTCACTAATAAATATATGAAATCTCTCAGTGTGACATGGAAAGATGTCAGACCGTTGTTATTGTTGGAAGTTGTTTTATAGATAGTAGGTTCTTAAAGTCAGGGATTCACGCGTGCAATATCAGAGGCAAAGTGAGCCCCCCAAACAGTGCGGGCCGTGGGGAGGAAGGCACCTCACCTGCCCCCGGGAGCTTCCGAATCCGTCGCTTTCAGAGTTGGCTGAACTGGAGATCAGCCCGTCCTCGGACATTGAGTGGATGCTCAGAATACATACATCCCAACTCGTAAGCGGTTGTGTGACTGATCCAGAAAACTTCCAGAAAGTTTTAATGAAAGCAATTTAAGGTGTCTAAAAAAATCTCTGCTTAGTCTCAAAACATGTGAAATAGGTTCAGCTTGCAGCCAACATGTGGTCATTGATGAAGAGGATTGTCTTTGTGTGGTAACAGGTTTTCGTCTCTCAGAGTCTGAGCTACAAGAAGGTGATTATAAGCTAAATTTCTTTTTTTTTTTTTTAATTTTTTTAAAAATTTTTTTTTTTTTTTTTTAT
>NW_023237711.1:0-1114 GCF_002007445.2 Ailuropoda melanoleuca | reverse complement strand
GGCGACACAAGAGAGACCCGGGTGACTCAATTTCCCATAATGCTGGGGCTGAGGGGAAGGTAAAGAATACTTGAGCTAAGTCATTATTTCTTCTTTCATGTACAGATACTAAAACTTTTATGGCTTGATAATATTATTTAATATTTTATAACAGATATCTAACATATATCACTATTTTCAGTATATTTTTAAATATTAATGTATTAAGCTTTAAAATATATCTATTTTCTTCTGAAAATGTGGACTGAACCTGGTTTCTGCTGTTTTGAGCAATCTCTTATTTAAATTGGTATGGAGAGCCATGAGCTTTACTCTTTGAGAAATAAGAATATGTGATAATTAGGTGAATTATTAAAAAGAAAATTAAGAAAACTTAGGATAGGACACCTCAAAAATTTGCAAAATGGCGCTCAGCCTGAATTCAAAATTCAGATGAGTCTTGTTTGACTCTACAATGTTTGCAAAAAAACCTTGAGGCAATGTTGAAACATTAGGAAATTTCACATAAAAACTGATGGATTTCTCATTAAAACTGAGATTTTTTTTTTAAGATTGTATTTATTTATTTAAGAGAGAGAGAGAGAAAGAGTGAAGGGGAGCAGCAGAGGGAGAGGGAGAAGCAGACTCCCTGCTGAGCAGGAAGACTTATGCGGGGCTCCATCCCAGGACCCTGGAATCATGACCTGAGCTGAAGGCAGATGCTTAACTGATGGAGCCACCCAGCTGCCCTGAAACTGCGATTTCTAATTTCTCTTAGGAAGAAACAGCATTTTGATAAAATTGGGGCAATATTTTGGCTTGGGCAACAATCTACAGGCCCTGAGAAGCACCTGTGTTCTCGGGATATGATGTGTTGGTCTTAAAAGGATGAGCAGCTGGGGTTAGGAGTAGACACTAGAAGCAGAGGGCTTGTATGTGTGCGGTGAGCTAAAAATGGTTCCATGAGATAGTAGTGTAAAATTTCAGAGTCAGAAGGACTAAAGATGAGGTGAGAAGGTCAAAATGGGCCGGATTCTGGCAGGTCTGAATGCTAAGTGACTTGAACTTGATCCTGTAGCTGGTGAGCAGACATTCAGATTTTAAGCTGGGGATTCGTGTGGTCCGATTTCTGTTC
>NW_023237710.1:0-1114 GCF_002007445.2 Ailuropoda melanoleuca | reverse complement strand
ACACTCGTGCAACTTCAAAACTAGATGGATGAAAACTAGCACGACCACCGTCACTGTGTTTTCTAGAATTTCACATAAATGAAATGATATAGCAGGTGCTCTTTTCTCGTCTAGCTTCTTTTGCTCAGCACGATCATTTTGGAATGCATACATGCTGTTGTGTGTACTGGGAGTTTATTCTTTATCATTGTCAAGTAGCATTCCATCGTAAGGATCCATCGCAGTTTCTCTATTCACTGGTTGATGGACATTTGGTCATTTCCAGTTTTGGTTGCTGTAATCATTCATGTAAAGTCTTTATAGGGACATATGCCTTCATTTCTCTTGGGTAAATATCTTAGAGTGGAATAGCTGGGTCATATGGTAGATGTCTTTAACTTCTTAAGAAGTTGCCAGACTCTTTTACAAAGTATATACCATTTCACAAGCCCACCAGCTGTGTATGAGAGTGCTGTTTCTTCCTCACCCAACCCTCGGTATAGCCAGGTTTTAAAACTTTAACCATTTTAATAAATGTGTAATTGTATCTCCCTGTGGTTTTAATTGTATTTCCCTAATGACTAATGATGTCAAGTGTCTATTCTTGTGCTGATTTGCCATCATTATCTTCTTTGGGAAATACCCATTTAAGTCTTTTGCACATTTTTTATTGGGTTGTTTTTTTATTATTAACTTTTAAGGGCTGTTATATATATTCTATTTTTTATTCTGATTATGAGTCCTTTTTCAGATATATATTTGCAAATTTTTCTCCCAGTCTGTGATTATCTTTTCGTTGTCTTAATGGGGTCTTTTGAAGAGCAGACACTTATACTTTTAATAAAGTCCAATTTATAAATCTGTTCTTTTATCGATTGAGCATTTGGTGTTACCTCAAAAAGAAATTCTGCCTAGTCTATAGTCTTCTATGTTTTCCTCTAGACTTTTTTATATTTTTAGGTTTTACACTGGGTTGTCCATTTTGAGTTACTTTTTGTATACGGTGGAAGATGCAGATTGAAATTCTTTTTTTTAATGTATGTATATCCAATTGTTCTGACATCATTTATTGAAAAGACTGTTGTTTCTCCACTAAATTGTTTTTACACCTTTGTTGAAAATCCTTTGACCATAT
>NW_023237709.1:0-1114 GCF_002007445.2 Ailuropoda melanoleuca | reverse complement strand
TATTCTTCAGGGATGGCTTTAATCCTGGTCACCCATTCCCAACCTGGCTGCTTCAGGAAATGCCCATCTATGTGGTAGAAATTGTCCAGAAAAAGAGGTGCATGTTGGTGTAAAAACTGTATCTACGTAGCAGCTTTAAGAGAATTTGGAAAGCTGAAGGGGTTTGGCAGGTGGATGGGTGGGTGTGTGGCCTCTGCCAAGGTCAGAGCCCTGTTTATCATCGGCTCGTGGGGTCCACATTTATCAGAGGACTCACTAGCTACATACATACACACACACACGCACGCACACGCATGCACCTACACGCACCTACACACGCACACACACGCATCTACACACGCACACACACGCATGCACCTACACGCATGCACCTACACGCACGCACACACGCATGCCCCTACACGCACCTACACGCGCACACACACACGCATGCACCTACACGCGTGCACATGCATGCACCTACACGCGCGCACACACACGCATGCACCTACACGCGCACACACACGCACGCACACACGCACCTACACGCGCGCGCACACACACATGCACCTACACGCACCTACATGTGTGCGCACACACGCACGCATGCACCTACACGTGTGCACACACACGCATGCACCTACACGCACCTACATGCGCGCGCACGCACACACACACGCACACGCATGCACCTACACGCACACGTGCACACGCATGCACCTACATGCGCACCTACACGCACACACACACGCACCTACACGCGCACACACACATGCACCTACACACACACACACACGCATGCACCTACGCGCACCTACACACGCACACACACATGCACCTACACGCACCTACATGCGCGCGCACACACACACATGCACCTACGCGCACCTACACACACGCACACACACGCATGCACCTACACACACCTACACGCGCACACACACACGCACGCACACACGCACCTACACGCACACACACACACACACATGCACACATACAGACAGACGAGCAGGTGCAGTGTTGACTCCAGGCAAACGTATGTTTTAAAACCTTTCTCCTTGAAGCTGGAGACTGATGCTTTCTAACTGCTGTTCTAGAACTCTCTAGAAGGTATTGCGTGCTAGTTTGTGAGCAG